>NC_079433.1:2270454-2320454 GCF_026213295.1 Gadus chalcogrammus | reverse complement strand
CAGTAGGGTGAACCCGGGGGCGTACCTGTGCCTGTAGGGTGGATCCGGCCGCAGGCGGCCCCCACATCGGGGTACTGCTTCAGCCGGTCGATCAGAAGCATCACGGCCGGCGGGTGGAAGTCGGTGTCGCCGTCCAGGGCCAGGATGTACGTGTTCTTCCTCTCCCTCTGCAGCAGCAGCACACAGGAGCACACACACACACACACACACACACACACACACACACACACACACACACACACACACACACACACACACACACACACACACACACACACACACACACACACACACACATACACACACACACGTTACAGCGCGCTGAGTGGGAGCGTACATTACCGGGTGCATGTCAACGGACATAAGAGTGTGCACGTTAGAGTGCATGTTGGCGCGCATGTGAGCGTACATAAGAGTGGGCACGTTAGAGTGCATGTGAGCGTACATAAGAGTGTGGATGTGAGCGTACACAAGTGTGCGCATGTGAGATTAAATCAGTGTGTGCACGTTAGACGGGGTGCCCGTGAGGCCCACCTCCTTCTCCCTCTCGATCTGGGCCTGGTCCTCTCCGTTCAGCCACCTCTGGTAGAAGCGCGTGTCCAGCCTCCAGCCCAACAGGTAGTACATGTACATGATCTGGGGAGACAAGCCTGGTTACAGCCTCACACAAGCCTGGTTACAGCCTCACACAAGCCTGGTTACAGCCTCACACAAGCCTGGTTACAGCCTCACACAAGCCTGGTTACAGCCTCACACAAGCCTGGTTACAGCCTCACACAAGCCTGGTTACAGCCTCACACAAGCCTGGTTACAGCCTCACACAAGCCTGGTTATAGCCTCACACAAGCCTGGTTACAGCCTCACACAAGCCTGGTTACAGCCTCACACAAGCCTGGTTATAGCCTCACACAAGCCTGGTTACAGCCTCACACAAGCCTGGTTACAGCCTCACACAAGCCTGGTTATAGCCTCACACAAGCCTGGTTATAGCCTCACACAAGCCTGGTTACAGCCTCACACAAGCCTGGTTATAGCCTCACACAAGCCTGGTTACAGCCTCACACAAGCCTGGTTATAGCCTCACACAAGCCTGGTTATAGCCTCACACAGAAGACACTTCCTCAGGGGGCCGAGACACCCTGACACACCACTCAGGTGTCAAGGGAGTCCTTCCAGACGGGGGGGAGGGTCCGTACCTGGGACCACCTCTTCTTGTGGCGGATCAGACTCTTGTCCTTGAGGTGGACCACCAGTAGGTTGCCGCACGGCAGCGTGACATTCAGACGCCCTCCGTAGGGGGTCCGGAGCAGAATCTGGTCCCCGATCGGCCCCGGGCCCAGGAACGGGTTCTGCTGGTCCTCCTGGAACAGGCTGGGGGAAAACACACGGCACTGGTTTAGCCTTAGCTTAGGCTTGGTTTAGGCTTAGTTTAGGCTAGCTTAGGCTTGGTTTAGGCTTGGTTTAGGCTTAGTTTAGGTTTAGTTTAGGCTTAGCTTAGGGCTAGTTTAGGCTTAGTTTAGGCTTCGTTTAGGCTTAGTTTAGGATTATTTTAGGGCTAGGTCAGGCTTAGTTTAGGATTATCTTAGGTTTAGTGTAGGCTTAGCTTAGGTTTAGTTTTGGCTTGGCTTAGGTTTAGGCTTAGGTTTGGTTTAGGCTTAGCTTTAGTTTGGTTCGTTTTTAGTCAGCTGGAGCCTCAGTTGATCCGCAGTAAGGTGTTTGAACGTCTCCCCTTCGATCTCAACAGTCCAGTTAACGGTGAGTATCTAAAGTCCTACTATGAGGTCTTTCTCTCCATATGGGGGCGCGTGGAAGCGACTCACCTATAGACCTTCTGGATCACCTGGACCATGTCCTCCACATACTGGTTGGCGTGTCGCTCGCCGCTGACCGGGACGGTCCGGAAGGCATCGTCGAAGAAGATGTGGGCCTCGGTGGTGAGGTTGTTGGCTTCCCGGTCGTCGTGAGGCCTGAACTGGTCCCAGCTGTGTGAGGTTAGGGTTGGATGGGGACGGTTAGGAACGAGCCGAGCTCTGGTGGGGCGGGCTAGCTAGCTAGCTAGCTGGCCGGTTAGCGGTGCACGATGTGACGTCGAAGGAATTGCGCTCACCGGAATATGGAGATGATGATCTTCTCCATCTCGCTGAAGGTCTCGTGCCACATGGTCGCACACATGTATAGTGTCAGCTTCTCCTCAGGCGCCCTGGAGCACACAACACGCTGTTAACACTGCTACTGTCTATCCCCACTGGTACAGTCTATCCCCACTGGTACTGTCTATCCCCACTGCTACTGTCTATACCCACTGCTACAGCCTATCCCCACTGCTACTGTCTATCCCCACTGGTACTGTCTATCCCCACTGCTACAGTCTATCCCCACTGCTACAGTCTATCCCCACTGCTACTGTCTATCCCCACTGGTACAGTCTATCCCCACTGGTACAGCCTATCCCCACTGGTACAGTCTATCCCCACTGCTACTGTCTATCCCCACTGGTACTGTCTATCCCCACTGCTACTGTCTATCCCCACTGGTACAGCCTATCCCCACTGGTACTGTCTATCCCCACTGGTACTGTCTATCCCCACTGGTACTGTCTATCCCCACTGGTACAGCCTATCCCCACTGGTACTGTCTATCCCCACTGGTACTGTCTATCCCCACTGCTACTGTCTATCCCCACTGCTACTGTCTATCCCCACTGCTACAGCCTATCCCCACTTCTACTGTCTATCCCCACTGGTACTGCCTATCCCCACTGCTACAGTCTATCCCCACTGCTACAGCCTATCCCCACTGGTACAGCCTATCCCCACTGGTACAGCCTATCCCCACTGCTACAGCCTATCCCCACTGGTACAGCCTATCCCCACTCACGGCTTGCGTTTCTGCGGCGGGTGCATGTTGAAGCGTGCGTTGAGGAGCAGCCCCTGCTCTAGCCACGCCCCCTCGTACATGCGTCTGACGAACAGCTGCTTGGTGGTCTGGATGCGCTGCAACCGCAGGGCCCACGTGTGGGCGGTGGCCAGCAGGAAGCCCACCCACCAGCACACGGCCGCGCCTGGACAGAGGGCGGGGTTAGCCGGAGCCCGGGTCTCAGACGATTGGCTGTCGGATCACCTGATCTCACGGCTTCTTTTGGCGTTTATTTAACGTATCGGTTCCGGAGCGTTTTCTTTCTGTGCGCGTCGTGTTATTTCAGTTTCAATTGCTGTCATTGCTTTTTAAATAAAATCATAATAGATTGTTTGATGTGTTTCAAATCAAATAATGCGAGATATATATATAAATAAAGCGATAACACACACAAAAAAAAGGGTGAAATAAAGTAAAGCTGCCAAACATATGGTGAGTTCTTAAAGGTAATGTAGTGAGAGTTCTTAAGGGTAATGTAGTGAGAGTACTTAAGGGTAATGTAGTGAGAGTTCTTAAGGGTAATGTAGTGAGAGTTCTTAAGGTAATGTAGTGAGAGTTCTTAAAGGTAATGTAGTGAGAGTTCTTAAGGGTAATGTAGTGAGTGTTCTTAAGGTAATGTAGTGAGAGTTCTTAAAGGTAATGTAGTGAGAGTTCTTAAGGGTAATGTAGTGAGAGTACTTAAGGGTAATGTAGTGAGAGTACTTAAGGGTAATGTAGTGAGAGTTCTTAAAGGTAATGTAGTGAGAGTTCTTAAGGGTAATGTAGTGAGAGTTCTTAAGGTAATGTAGTGAGAGTTCTTAAGGGTAATTTAGTGAGAGTTCTTAAAGGTAATGTAGTGAGAGTTCTTAAGGGTAATGTAGTGAGAGTTCTTAAGGGTAATGTAGTGAGAGTACTTAAGGGTAATGTAGTGAGAGTTCTTAAAGGTAATGTAGTGAGAGTACTTAAGGGTAATGTAGTGAGAGTTCTTAAGGGTAATGTAGTGAGAGTTCTTAAGGGTAATGTAGTGAGAGTACTTAAGGGTAATGTAGTGAGAGTTCTTAAAGGTAATGTAGTGAGAGTACTTAAGGGTAATGTAGTGAGAGTTCTTAAGGGTAATGTAGTGAGAGTTCTTAAGGGTAATGTAGTGAGAGTACTTAAGGGTAATGTAGTGAGAGTTCTTAAAGGTAATGTAGTGAGAGTTCTTAAGGGTAATGTAGTGAGAGTTCTTAAAGGTAATGTGGTGAGAGTTCTTAAGGGTAATGTAGTGAGAGTTCTTAAGGGTAATGTAGTGAGAGTTCTTAAGGTAATGTAGTGAGAGTTCTTAAGGGTAATGTAGTGAGAGTTCTTAAGGTAATGTAGTGAGAGTTCTTAAGGGTAATGTAGTGAGAGTTCTTAAGGGTAATGTAGTGAGAGTTCTTAAGGGTAATGTAGTGAGAGTTCTTAAGGTAATGTAGTGAGAGTTCTTAAGGGTAATGTAGTGAGAGTTCTTAAGGGTAATGTAGTGAGAGTTCTTAAGGTAATGTATGGGGGGTTCTTAAAGGTGATGTGGTCCGGGTGCCCCTTACAGGTCAGAAGGCCGGTCTGGCGGGGCCGCTCCACCCCCAGGGCACACAGCTGGGTGGTGGCGTCCAGAACCAGCCTCTGGAACCCCCCGTCCCCCAGGGTATGCCTCCCAGCATGCACTGCTTCCTCACAGTAGCGGGCGAAGCCGTAGCCGGGCCCCTCGGCGTCCTGCTGCAGGTGGAGGTAGATGAAGACGGGCGCGAGGAAGAGGGGCAGCAGGGCGAGCGAGGCCAGGTAGAGCGGCAGCAGGAAGCAGCGGCGCAGCGCGTTCATCTTGCACGCCGCCAGCGACAGCCAATGGCCGACCACCGAGGACAGCAGCTGCAGCCCGGCCAGCGTGGCCAGGAGCCGGCCCACCGCCGGGGCCACGGGGGCCCACACGGAGCTCCACGCCCCCCCGGACAGCGGCACGTAGGCGGCTAACACGCAGGCGGTCACGGCCAGCCGCGTGAAGCAGGTGAGCAGGTGCAGCACCACGGCGCAGCGCTCCATCTCCTCCGTCAGCCACGCGTGGCGGGGCAGCAGCAGGTGGGGCAGGTAGTTCTGCCACCAGGTGAGGGACACCAGCACGGTGGCGCCCACGGCCAGGCCGCAGCGCAGCGCTGCCTCCCGCCGCCCCTCGGCGTCCATGAGGTACAGCGCCAGGAACAGGGCGTGGCCCGCCAGGATGAGCAGCACCGAGAACACAGGCGCCACCATCCAGCTGTTGCAGAGGCGGGCGTGGCTCCGAGACGCCACTTGGAACAAGGAGGAGAAGACGGCCACGGAGTTGAGGATGGTCATGTTGGTCACGATGTCCAGGTGGGGCATGGCGGCCAGCGCCAGGACGGCGGCCCCCCCCGACACCAGGAACTCCATCGAGACCACCTGGAGGAGGAGCAGGAGGAGGAGGAGTTAGACACCAGGGACTCCACGCGCACCACCTAGGGGAGGGGGAGGAGGTGGAGAGAGGAGGACTGATGGAGGAGGAGGAGGAGAGAGGAGGAGGAGGAGGAGGAGGAGAGAGGAGGAGGACTGATGGAGGAGGAGGAGGAGGAGGAGGAGGAGGAGGAGGAGGAGAGAGGAGGACTGATGGAGGAGGAGAGAGGAGGAGGACTGATGGAGGAGGAGGAGGACTGATGGAGGAGGAGGAGGAGGCTGAGGAGGACTGATGGAGGAGGAGGAGGAGGCTGAGGAGGAGGAGGATGAGGAGGAGGAGGAGAGAGGAGGAGGACTGATGGAGGAGGAGAGAGGAGGAGGAGGAGGAGGAGGACTGATGGAGGAGGAGGAGGAGGAGGAGGAGGAGGAGGAGGAGGAGGAGGAGGAGGAGCAGGACTGATGGAGGAGGAGGAGGAGGAGGAGGAGGAGGACTGATGGAGGAGGAGGAGGAGGAGGAGGAGGAGGAGGAGGAGGAGAGAGGAGGAGGAGGACGAGGAGGAGGACGAGGACTGATGGAGGATATATTTTGTATATTTTGTATAACTCTCTGTATGAAACCCTGAATGCCATTAGAAGGTGTTGTGAGCATGTTTAAATTCCACGGACACCTGCTGTAAATCACCAGAGACATGCGCGCCGTCCTGCAGACTGCCTCCAGTGACCTCCAGAGTAACAGGGCACTGAGCCCGGCCCACACCTGTAGGGACAGGTGTGGGTCAAAGAAACACACAACGTGCGCACCGCCAGGCCCCCAGACTCACCAGGACCACGGTGTGCTCGGAGGGCAGCTTGGAGCCGAAGAAGACGGCCTTCCAGATGTTCTTGATCATCAGCAGCAGGCTGGGGGCCACCAGCGCGCCCCAGATGGCCAGCAGCACCAGGGCCTTGTTCTCCGGGGGCACGCTGTGCTCGGTCGGGCCGGCCACCGTGATGAGCAGCAGGAAGCTGGCCTGGAACACACGGCGGCCGTCACTACCTTGGGTCTGCCGGAGGTGTACTCACGTGGAAGGGATGGAGCAGGGGGTGGAGGTGAGGGGTGGAGGGTGGTGCAGTACCTTGCTACAGAGCGCCAGAGCGAACACGACCAGGCCGCACAGGCAGCACAGCACGAAGGAGAGGATCTTGATGTACTTCCAGGGAGTGGCGCCATCGTGGATCTCTGGTCGCTCTTTGAAGGTGTCCCAGGGCTTCCAGCTACGCACACACACACGCACACGCACACACGCACACACACACACACACACGCACGCACACACACACGCACACACACGCACGCACACACACACACACACACACGCACGCACACACACACACACGCACACACACACACATTTACAAACAGATACACACACAGACACACAGGCACACACGGACAAACACACACGAGCACATTTACAAACACGCACACACACACGCACGTCAGCATGTACACACACGCGCACACACACAGAGGCACGGAAACAAGCACGCACATGCACACACATGTAAACAAAGCACACACACACGCACACAATCACACATGCGTAAACATTGCACACACACACGCACACACATGAAAGACCACGCGCACAGACACACACAATTGTACTCCTCGTTGGTAATTGTAAATGTTTACATTTCGTTAATCAGTATGGCAATATAATTTAATATATGAAATAAGTATAATTCTTTAAAACAATAATGCATTCTTAAATTGTGAATTTACGTACAGTTCATATAATATTAAATAATTATTAATGTAACAACTGAATCCCTGACCTGCATTCTACTTAATTTATATGCTTTTAAATGTTCAATTGTTACCCTTGATGTTAAACTGTTTACAATTAAAGTTTATTCCCAGTGGAACTGTCTTTGAACATTTGGAAATGTGGGATATAAATAATATCATTATTATTAATAATAATATTATTATTAAATAATATTGATTGAAAATATATATTATCATTATTATGAATTATAATTGTAATAATAATAAATATAAAGACATAACCATCCTGTATAAAAATGAAATATAATTATTATTACATAATATTATCTAAATAATTAAACTGCTCTGTATATTATGCATACATAAAAAATATATATACATAGAGATATATACAAACATTAAATGTATAATGAAGGTTTAGACTTACTAGGAGGATAAGTGCGTGTCTCCTTCCATGGCTTTGTGAAGGATTTCTGCCTTCTTCCCTCCTGCCATTATATACCTGACCCGCCACACCCACAAGTACACCCTCAAACACAGTCACACATACCACATACCAGCCAGGAACATAATTTATGTGATAATGGAACGTTTATGTGTCACGCTGAATATCTGCACACTTATTCAAATCGTATCAACTTCAAGTTCCCCCACTTCTTTCTGACAACTGCTCACCTGAAGGAATGACGAGAGGTCTAATGATTATGATTCATATTTATATTTATTTCAATTGAATAATCCGCTTATATTGAAATCGTTTTCTGTGAATAGTAATGGTGAAGAACCAGAGGAAACGAAATCCACTAAGATAAAATCCGAATCATATTTCTGCCGCCAATAATATTCCACCTGTTTCCTGGAGGCCAACTGCATACAACAAAGGAAAATTCAGTTCTGTCCCCTTTGAATTTAGATTGTTTAATTAGTTCAACCGCAAAATCCATTAGAAGTAGGCCTATGTACACACTAGGGATGGGCAAAATGATTCTTTTCCGGGAACTAGATCTTTCAGTTCAGTTCACTATAACGATTCGTTTATTTGATTCGTTCGTTACGTCAGATTACGTCATTTGGTGTCTGCCGCCCCCCCCCGCGAGCATAATTTAAACCACTTCTAGGCTCTAAACCCCGTGGAAATCGAGAAGATACACTATAGAGAATAACCAAACGTCCCACCAATATTTATACCACTTGCTTACTCTCTATATTTCATTCATGGTTTTACATTTATAATTTTATTTTACTTTACATTTAATTCTTCATTGTTCAGGCATTACAGAACTTTCATGGTCATGAATAAAAAATACGAACTGCAGTTTAATTTCTTTGTTTGTTCTTAAATTGACGTAGAATGGAGCAAAGACTCCTGGGATTGGGAAATGCCATCATCATACAGTGTGTGTAAAGGAGAGGCCCCCCCATGCAGCCCTGGATTAGGCCCCCACATCATGTGTGTACATCGACGGGCTTTGACCGATCACGAGCTCCTGTTTTCAGAGCCAAATTCATTGGCTCTTGTCTTCAGCCTCTGTGTTCAGATTCATGGCCGGAGGAGAGCGTTTCGGTCACAATTGCTCCGATCCAGAAAGCAGTTACTCACAGAACTGGTATGTGTTAATCATCAGGGTTTTCTTCACCATCGTGAGCTCCTATTTACCGCCGCATCCGATAGCGTCTGGCCTCCGTCCTCAGGCCCAGCTCCGTCCTCAGGCCCAGCTCCGTCCTCAGTCCCAGCTCCGTCCTCAGGCCCAGCTCCGTCCTCAGGCCCAGCTCCGTCCTCAGGCCCACCTCCGTCCTCAGGCCCAGCTCCGTCCTCAGGCCCAGCTCCGTCCTCAGGCCCAGCTCCGTCCTCAGGCCCACCTCTGTCCTCAGGCCCAGCTCCGTCCTCAGGCCCAGCTCCGTCCTCAGGCCCAGCTCCGTCCTCAGGCCCAGCTCCGTCCTCAGGCCCTGTGGGCGGGCCGTATTCACAAAGCATTTTATCTTACCGCTAGGAGTGCTCCTAACTCGCGCTAAAAGAAAATTTGTGGGAGTTTTTCCTTAAAAGTTATTCACAAAGCCGCTGAGACCTACTCTTACTAAGGATAAATCACAAAGAGTGAACTAAGAGTGACGCGCCGTTGCTATGGATTACGTTGATTCTCGTGCACGAGTTTAGTGAGGTGATCGGTTGTTCAGACGAGCCTACTAAATCACAGAAAAACAAGGAAATAGCCTAGGCTAGAAATGAATTCCTATTAAGTAGGGATGGGCACGAGTAGTCAATTCCAAACTCGAGTGATCAAAGGAATTCCTCGAGGATCAATCGAGTACTCGTTAAATCAAATCTATTTTTAGAATGCAACGCATCTGCAGCAGGAATAGGCCTAATGATGAACGGCAATATTACCAACCAAACATGTAATGCTTATTCTCCATCAAAACAGTCAGAGTTATCAGAGTATTCATTATTTATTTTTGCAAACGTTCAAAACACATTTTCCTTACAAAAATAAATATGCGTCTCACAATTTAAATCACGTCGAACCAAGGCCTGTAACGGTTTAAAAAAAAAAAGCTGCAAATAAAGCGGCAGCAAATGGACTATGGAAATACTCAGCGTTGTGATCTTCTCTACACGGCCGGGACTACAGCTGCGTCTTGCGGCGGTGAAAATAGCCGACTCACTTGGTTGCTGCGGGTCTGCTTTCCCGAACTCACCGTTGTGTTTCAGGAGCATATGTTGCTGCATAGTACTTGTAGTACTCTGGTAGCTCGATTTCGCCTGGCATATTTTACATTTCACCTCATGATCTCCTATTTCTTTAAAGTATTTCAATTCTTCGTTGCGCTTTGCTTTAACCGCCATCTCTTAACTTTTTGAATTCTGGCGTGCCTGCACACGGCACGGCACGCGCCACACAGAAATTTGATACATTTAATTTACTTTGTGCCCACGGCATGCGTTAGTGGCGCCGCACAGAAAATTAATACATTTGCTTTAGAAAACTTTGTTTGTGAGTACATGCAAACTCGAGTTTGCCTGTCCACCAACCAAGTTCATTTGTAACGAGGAGTACTCGAGTAATCGATTCCTCACGCCCATCCCTACTATTAAGTAGTTATAGTGCAGTTAGCAGAATACACGCATGATGACAAGTTTGTGCAGACCACGATAATGACGTTGTAGCCCGCACGTTCAAGAGAGAGAGAGAGAGAGAGAAAGCGAACAATAAAAATAAGTAAATTTGAAAAATTTAAAGAAAATAAATGTTATGAACTACACAAATGTGTGTTGACTGATTTGTGCCAAGGTGTTTACCTAAAATGTGTACTCACAAAGTGATCCCTAAATGCCAGTCCACTCGGTTCCACACGGCCAAATTCATTCATTGTCATGTTGATCGCCATCATTATCATCATCATCGTGGCCATCGTCCTCTTCATCGTCGTCATCATCCTCATCATCGTCTGGCTGTGGAATGTCCCTCCGCTTGCAGAGGTTGTGTAGAATGGCACATACAGTGATGACTGTGCTTGCCCTCTCTGGGGTGAGGCGTATTTCGCCGTGGAGGACATGAAACCGACGTTTCATCTGCCCAATTCCTCTCTCCACAACATTTCGCATATATTTGTTTGCTAACATATATGGAAGAAAACAGTAAACAATAATAAATATGGATTCAACAAATAAAAGGCGTCAAAGAGCCAATACGATGTGTTTTACGCATAGGACTAAGCGTAATCTGCGTAATCACTTACATGTTATACTTTAACTGTGCTCCCGGTTGTGGATTGAGGTAGGGTGTCTAGAGCCACGTCTTGCAGGGATAGCCACTGTCACCCAGCAAGTGACACCCAACTCCTACATGGTGCCTCTCAAAAAGCTGCCTAAGACCACTCTCCATTCAAATGCGCGAATCATGGGTAGCTGAAGCTCCAGGCCACTTTGCAACAACATCCAGTAGGCTATATTAAAATTTGCATCAAAAACAACCTGCGTGTCGATGGAACGCACTTTCTTCCTATTGACAAACACGTCCTCATCTTTTGATGGCGCAATTATTTTTATGTGCGTCCCGTCAATAGCACCGACCACACCGGGCATACCTGCAATTGCCATGAAGTTGGCTTTGATCCTGTGTAATTGTTGAATGTCCAAAGGAAAACGGATAAACTGTTGGATGTTATGTGGTCTAGAGAGCGCGTTGATAGTTTGGTTTATGGCACGGCTTATGGTTGCGATATTCCTAAATCGTCGGCATTGCAAAGTTGCATTTTCCCTGTTGCTAAATAACGTAGTGTTGCCAAACATTTTATTTCGGGACTAATCTGATTATTCCTGTTAGTCTTGGATGTTATTGCATACCGCACTAACTCTAACCCAACAAGTTTAATACCCTCACGATTTAGCCTATATCTCTTCATTAACTCACAGTCTTCCATTGTCTCCAAAACATATCGTCTCGCAGGCATTTACGATTCTTTGTGAATAGGTCTTACTGAGTTAGGAGTCCTCTTGAGGACTTTTAAGCTCTCCTAGACTTAGGTGCTACTTTTAGGCCTAAAATACTTTGTGAATTGCTCTTAGTGAAAAAAGTTAGGAGTCCTAAATTTAAGAGTGACACGCCCATTATTTTTAGGAGTTACTCCTAAATTCACCAGTTAGGACCTACTTTTAGCCCTAAGATCCTTTGTGAATACGGCCCCAGGTGTGTTGAGGTGGAACGTCATCTTTTTATCCGTTACCATTACATGCCTCTGTGTTACATCATGTATACTGTGTATTGTTTTATCCCGCTCATTGTTAATGCAGAAGTGTATTATCTTATCTAGACCTCGTCCTGTTAGATTGATTCACTATAGTTTATCAATTAGACTAGATCGATAACAAATACGCATCACATTTTTTGCTAATAAATAGGTGTAGGTTATATAGTAGATATATTCGGCCTAGATGCCGCTGAATAAAGTAACTACTCCTACTACAATGTGGAGGCGGGCTATCGTATCCTGACCGAAAGCTTGAGGACCGGAAGTGGTCCGTCCGACAGCGGCAGTGGGCCCGAGGATGGAGGTCTGCAGCTATAGACCCTCCTCCGTGCACCCGGACTTCCTCCCGGATGTTTCTGTTGAGTCAAGCCTGAAACTGACCCAGTATCGCGATACTTCCCTTTTTACATTCATTCCTGACGTCTCTGTAGTACAGGAACGGGTAAATATCAGGGCGCTATCTTTCATTATACATGATTTCAATGCCTCAAATGCTGAATATGTTTCTCTATGTAAGCTCACACAATATCTTAAACAACTTTTAAAAACGCTTTGTTATGAAGGGAGAGCGGTATCGCGAGATTTGGATGAGTTGACTGAACGCCACGTCTTTGGAGAAACAGAACACCAGCTTCTAGTGGACTGGAAGTTTGGTCCTCACACCTTCAGCCTGTCTCCCGACGCACGTCCCCGGCGACCAAACGTCTGTCCTCCAACCGTAAGGTGAGCCGCGGCCCGTCCTATAAGGATGTGCATGATGTAACGCTATGATGCGCAGCAACACGTTAGCATGTGTGCTAGCCGACTAGCTGCGTGCAACAGAGAGGTGCAGTTGTGTTCAGTGGGGCTCTTTTGGGTTGGATGTGTGTCTCGTCACCCTTTTGTTATATATTTCCATCGTTATACTTTCTAAAGCGATCTGGTTTTGTTGGTCTTAGACCCTCCCTCCGAGGAACGCGGATAGGAACTCTTTGAAGGGACCGGGGGACTTTTTGAAGGAGTGCTGTTGCTGAGTCAGACTTGCGGAGAACTCCGCTGTTCACCTCAACTTTGGTTTCCTTTTTCTTTTCTCTCCGCAGCCTCTGTGAAGGAACGCCACCATGGCTGACGCGAAGCTACTGACGCTGTCGCTGCTGCTGCTGCTGGCCGCGCAGTCGTGCAGCCCTCACTCCCACTCGCACGGCGAGGGCGGTTGCCATGGCCACGCTCACGGCGGCTCGCAGAAGAAGATGCACCACGGGGCGAGCAAGTGGAGCGCCGAGGCCAACGTGGCCCCCACCGACGAGGACGGCCACGGGCATGCTCACGACCACGGGCACGGGCATGACCACGGGCACGCCCACGACAACGGTCACCACCACGGGCACGCCCACGGGGGGGATCAGGTGGTGCACGTGCACAAAGAGGGCGAACACCGCCAGAAGAGGGAGGCGGAGTCAGGGAAGAGAGACACGCTGGAGCTCTGGATCCAGGTGGGGTTCAATCCATCCTAAACTTTATTCACACGCAAAACATAAACAACAACTAGAGATTCAATGGGCTGAGTCATGGGGGTCACAAAGAAGTGGATCCGATTGGGGATCGATTGATGGATGGTTATTGATTGATGGATATTGATAGATGGATATTGATTGATTGATGAAGGGTGGATGGATATTGATTGATTGATGGGTGGATGGATATAGATTGATTGATTGATGGGTGGATGGATATTGATTGATGGATATTGATTGATTGGGGATGGATATTGATTGATTGATGGGTGGATGGATATAGATTGATTGATTGATGGGTGGATGGATATTGATTGATTGGGGATGGATATTGATTGATTGATGGGTGGATGGATATAGATTGATTGATTGATGGGTGGATGGATATTGATTGATTGGGGATGGAGATTGATTGATTGATGGGTGGATGGATATAGATTGATTGATTGAAGGGTGGATGGATATGATTGATTGACGGGTGGATGCTATTGATTGATTGGTTGATGTTCCCCTGCAGGCGTTGGGAGCCACCATGCTGATCAGCGCGGCGCCCTTCCTCATCCTCTTCCTCATCCCGGTGCAGTCCAACAGCGAGCAGCACCAGAACCTCCTGAAGGTCCTCCTCAGCTTCGCCTCGGGGGGCCTGCTGGGGGACGCCTTCCTGCACCTCATCCCACACGCCCTGGGTGAGAGAGAGAGAGAGAGAGAGAGAGAGAGAGAGAGAGAGAGAGAGAGAGAGAGAGAGAGAGAGAGAGAGAGAGAGAGAGAGAGAGAGAGAGAGAGAGAGAGAGAGAGAGAGAGAGAGAGAGAGAGAGAGGTGTGTCACATGTTGACCCATGTTGACCCTGTGTGCATCCTCTCCCACGTGCACTCTCATCCTTGTGAAATGAAGGCTTTATACTTGCATTTCATTCTTGCAGTCGTCTTCCTCACAAACGTGCGTTGCTGAATGAGAGTGCTGTGGAGCAGGGGTCTTCGAGCTGAGGGCTCAGAAACTAGGTTCAGAAACGACGTGAAGGGCTACTCATTCAAAATGATGTCCTTTTAATTCAAGTATAAACACCTCTTCAAAATAACACTGTAAGCTGCTTTGCTTTTTCATCAAAAGATAGAGACTGACATTTGAATCGATTTTTTTTGTTTTATTATCAACAATTATATTCTCATTAATCTCAACGCATAAGTAGGATACTGTCAAGCATTACCAACTTTAGTTTAATTGATGGTATAATAAGTCATGGTATGAACTGTGCCATTTTGTTTAATCTCATTTTGTGATAATATCTTTTCCCTCTTTTAAGATTAGCCTATAAACACAACATATTCCAGGTGCAGTTTCCTTATAAGAAACCAGCCAGATTTTGAGGAAATGCCAAAAGCACAAAGAATATTTTAATGTTTTCCCTTTCAACCCAACGCTTCTGTGAATGTTCAAACTATTCATAAAACTGCCGGTCCATAGCAGTAACACAAAAAATTAATCAGGTTTTCATTTCTAACCAAAACATACAAGTTGAAACTCTGCACGAAACCTCTCTTCAAACCCTTGTCAAAGCCTACATATGAGTTGGTTGTACCTTAGGAGTGAGTGTGGAGGAGTGAGTGTGGAGGAGTGAGTGTGGAGGAGTGAGTGAGTGAGTGAGGTGGAGGAGTGAGTGAGGGAGGAGTGAGTGAGTCAGAGTGAGTGTGGTGGAGGAGTGAGTGTGTCAGAGTGAGTGAGTGAGGTGGAGGAGTGAGTGAGGGAGGAGTGAGTGAGTCAGAGTGAGTGAGTGTGGAGGAGTGAGTGAGTGAGGTGGAGGAGTGAGTGAGGGAGGAGTGAGTGAGTCAGAGTGAGTGAGTGTGGTGGAGGAGTGAGTGAGTCAGAGTGAGTGAGTGGAGGAGTGAGTGTGGTGGAGGAGTGAGTGAGTCAGAGTGAGTGAGTGTGGAGGAGTGAGTGAGTGAGGAGTGAATGAGGAGGAGTGAGTGAGTGAGGTGGAGGAGTGAGTGAGTGAGGAGTGAATGAGGAGGAGGAGTGAGTGAGGTGGAGGAGTGAGTGAGTGAGGAGTGAATGAGGAGGAGTGAGTGAGGTGGAGGAGTGAGTGAGTGAGGAGTGAATGAGGAGGAGTGAGTGAGTGAGGTGGAGGAGTGAGTGAGTGAGGAGTGAATGAGGAGGAGGAGTGAGTGAGGTGGAGGAGTGAGTGAGTGAGGAGTGAATGAGGAGGAGTGAGTGAGGTGGAGGAGTGAGTGAGTGAGGAGTGAATGAGTCAGGGTGAGTGAGTGAGGTGGAGGAGTGAGTGAGGTGGAGTATGGGGTGAGTGGCGGTGGAGTGAGGCGGAGTGTGGAAGGCGGGAGCGGCCTCGCTCCCGGGGCGCCCCCCCGGACCCCGGAGCGAGGCTCAGCACCACCTGACCACCCTGGTTTTCCTGTCACCCTTGTTTACAGAGCCTCACTCTCACCATGGCAACGAGGAGGCGGACCACGGCCACGCCCACACGGAGGACGCGTCTGCAGACCACGGACACGCCCACGGTAACGCCCCCTCCCTCCCCACAGTGGTCCGGTCGATTAAGTAGGTGGGAGTGGGGGAGGGGGGGGGGGAACGTAAGCACAAATAAACAAAACGACAAACAAACAAACAAACACCACTCCTGAGGCTAACCTTTAGCGAGAGCACATTGTCTATCCGGAGACCTGATTCAGGTCCGCTGGCGCTCAGCTGCACGCGACCCCGAGTTCTGGGGGCGGGGCTAATGGAGTGCTAGTGTCGTTCTGGGGGCGGGGCTAATGGAGTGCTAGTGTCGTTCTGGGGGCGGGGCTAATGGAGTGCTAGTGTCGTTCTGGGGGCGGGGCTAATGGAGTGCTAGTGTCGTTCTGGGGGCGGGGCTAATGGAGTGCTAGTGTCGTTCTGGGGGCGGGGCTAATGGAGTGCTAGTGTCGTTCTGGGGGCGGGGCTAATGGAGTGCTAGTGTCGTTCTGGGGGCGGGGCTAATGGAGTGCTAGTGTCGTTCTGGGGGCGGGGCTAATGGAGTGCTAGTGTCGTTCTGGGGGCGGGGCTAATGGAGTGCTAGTGTCGTTCTGGGGGCGGGGCTAATGGAGTGCTAGTGTCGTTCTGGGGGCGGGGCTAATGGAGTGCTGGTGTCGTTCTGGGGGCGGGGCTAATGGAGTGCTAGTGTCGTTCTGGGGGCGGGGCTAATGGAGTGCTGGTGTCGGGTCATTACGTCGGCTGATTCAGGTCTCCGGGCCGACCGGGAGGTGAAGGTCACGCTGACTCATCCTCTCACGCCTCCTCAAACCCATTGACCCCGTGACCCTGGAGACCCATTGACCCCGTGACCCTGGAGACCCATTGACCCCGTGACCCTGGAGACCCATTGACCCTGTGACCCCGTGACCCTGGAGACCCATTGACCCCGTGACCCTGGAGACCCAGGGGGCCCGGCTGGGTGGATCCCGGCCCCCCCTCGCTGAGTGTGGAGGCCTCCGAGACCCGGACGCCTAAAAGGTTAAAATGTTAAAATGTCGCGGTCTGACCCCTCTCCCCTCATCTCCCCTCCCCCCCCTGTCTCCCCCCCCCACGACCCCCTCTCCTCCCTTTCTCTCCCCTCCCCTTCTCCCCCCCCACCATCACACCTTCACCCCCCTCCCCCCCCCTTCACCCCTCCCCCCCCCCCTCACCCCTCTCTCACCCCTCTCCCCCCTCCCCCCTCTCCCCCCCCCCCCTTCACCCCCCTCCCCCCCCCCTTCACCCCTCCCTCCCCCCTTCACCCCTCTCCCCCCTCACACCTCTCCCCCCTCACACCTTCACCCCCCTCCCCCCCCCTTCACCCCTCTCCCCCCTTCACCCCTCTCTCCCCCCTTCACCCCTCTCCACCCCCCCCCTTCACCCCCCTCCCCCCCCGTCTCCCCCTCCAGGTGCCAACCATCGCCACATGATGTCCGTGGGGCTCTGGGTGCTGGGGGGCATCGTGGCCTTCCTGGTCGTGGAGAAGTTCGTCCGTCTGGTGAAGGGAGGCCACGCCCACAGCCACGCCCACGGTACGCTGCCATGGCAACCAACCCCCGACTACACCACACTTGAGAAACATTGCGGCCGCGTAGTGCGGTTAGACCGGAGAGACGTCTATAGAGATATACATCTAGATGTATATCTCCACGATAGATAGATATATCTCCATCTATCTTTATGTCTCCATCTTTATATCTATCTCTGTCCATATCTATATATCTCTATCTATATATCTTTATATATATATCCATATCTAAAATATATATATATATATATATATTCTTTATATCCCTATCTGTATTCCTATGTCTATATATCAATATCTTTCATATCTACTAGGGTTGGCGCGGTATACGGTATTACCGGTTTTACCGGTGTTGAGGCCAACACCGTTTACTCAGTGTTGCTCACCGGCAACAGTGTTTTTTTTTTTTGTTGTTTTTTCAGTAATAAAAAACAAATTCAGTAAAAATGAATACTACAATTATAATTATAATTAAGAAAATTAAAATGCGTAGAATAGGCCACAGTTCTGCTCTGTGCCGGAGAATTGGCGCGCAGAGAATTGACGCGCTTCCTTACAAGACTGGTAACCATAGCAACGCCGGTAAACAAACCCCGCGAAGCCCGATCCCTACGAGAGCTCCCCGAGCTTGGCCGTGATATTATGCTATCCTCTCACACTGTCACCGAGTGTGAGAGGATAGTTGACGGAGAAGATGGCGGTTGACCTAGTTTCAAAGTTAGTGCCGTTTATACCGGTAATACCGGTGTTGACACGAGCGTATTACTCGGTGTGAAAATGTCCACACCGCGGCAACCCTAATATCTACGTATCTATATCTATCTTTATTTCTATATCTATATCTTTCACGTAAAAACTTGAAAAGGTTTATTTAGTCTAACTTGATGTGTTAACTTATATGTTCATGTAAACAGACTAGTATTCCTTAGTTATAACCTTTGACATGTTTCGACTGCTTCCTGTAGTCTGCTGTGACGTGTGTGTGTGTGTGTGTGTGTGTGTGTGTGTGTGTGTGTGTGTGTGTGTGTGTGTGTGTGTGTGTGTGTGTGTGTGTGTGTGTGTGTGTGTGTGTGTGTGTGTGTGTCATTATCTATGCATCATGTCAGCTGACGCAAGTAAGTAAGTATTTTATTGTCTCTCTCACAAGAGAAATTAGCTTTGGGCAAACCGAGAGCATCGGCGACACATACATAAAGATCTGACATAGACAAACATAAAAACATGTAACATGAAACGCATTGCATTACCCAAACACATGGCCTCCCCAACACCTTGAAACCCATTATAAAAAACATAGTCTAGGCACTACCCAAGCGCATACAAGTAAGGATGACTAGTTATTGCACTATTTCCCAACCAGTTATTGCACTGTTCCATCACGGAAAGCTCCCTCCATTAAGTAGCTTAATTGATAGCGGAAGAAGGGAGAACTTTAATCTATTTAACCTACAAAATGGGAGCCGGTATCTTTTCCCCAGAGGCAACAGCTCATACTCCATGTTTAGGACATGGGTTGGGTCTGTGGCTATCTTAGCACCTTGCTTCCTAACTGTGTCCTCTAATCTCCTTTAAGGAGGATGGGGGCTGGGTCCCCATTATCTTCCCTGCCCTCTTAACAAGGTTCTGGAGTTGTGCTTTGGCTCTTACGGTCAAGTTACCGTAAGAGCCAATTATTAGCGTATTATGGACTCAATGGTAGCTCTGTAAAACAACATCATAATGTACTTATCCACACCATGGACCCTTAGGGGCCACTCACACTAGGGCCGCGGCCCCGTGCCCGAGCTCAATTGCATACTAAAGTCCAGAACGTTTGGCTAGTGTGACCACGCCATCCGTATTCCAGCACGGAACAGCCCCTTGGCCACGGCACACTTTGGAGAGGTGTGCCGTGGCCAAAGTACAGATGCTAATGAGAGCACACGTGCGGATACGCAACGTGAGCTGGATGACGTAGTCCTTGCGCGACCCTTCTTTCTTTATAGGTCCATGCGCTTCTTCCCCACAACAATCATTTTAAACAATGGCGGCAAGCGGTTCACGAGTGGGTTTACGTTGGTGCGATAGTGGAGTCGAGTGTTTACTTGAAATTTGGGCCGACGACAGCATTCAGTCGCAGCTGGACACCACGCTTGGTGATGACGTATTTATCGTATTACGACGTGGTGACGTGTGTATGAAGGAGCAATCGTGCCCAGGCCGCGGCCTTTGGGAGCAGTGTGACCACGGGCCAGCGGGGGGAGTAACAGGCAAACGGCCCTAGTGTGGGTGGCCCCTTAGTCTACGCCAAGAAATATAGCCACTGACGGATCTTTGAACCAACATACTCCACATGAAAGCGCCACTGTAACTTGCAATCCAAAGTAATATCCAAGTATTTGCATTGAGTGACTTGCTTGACTACCTGTCCTTTAATGGACACGGGCTTATGATCACCCACGCCCCTGTGATCAAAGACCATCTCTTTTGTCTTTGTCGCATTTAAAATAAGGTTGTGACCGTCACACCGTGATACTATGCGCTGCACCTCTGTATGATACACAGTTGTGTCTGAATGAGTCTACAGAAGGCTCAATAGAGCCGTATCATCAGAAAACCTAATTACGTAATGCTTACCTTTACAGCTATTAGGATATAGAGAACTTACACATCCCTGTGGAGCTCCCATGTTGATATCCTTTACACTAGAGAGAGTAGAATTGACCCTCCCCTGTTGCTGCCGTCCAGTGAGGAAAGCAAAGTACCACTTAATAACAAAGGTTTTTTTTAAGAGTGTCTGTGGAAGAATCGTATTAAAAGCTGAACTAAAACCCATGAACAATAGTCTGGCATAAGCCTTGGGGTTCTCAGTATGTTTTAGTACAAGATGAGTTGCTGTGTTCAGAGCATCATGAGGGCTCCTGCTGGTCTGATGGGCACATTGGTAAGGATCCAGGAGATGTTTTACCTCTTGCTTTAAAATACCCGCCATTATACGCTCAAAAACTTTCATTATTATCGAAGTCAGGGCCACAGGTCTAAAATCATAATTATCCTTTGGGCAAGGTTTCTTGGGGACTGGAATGATAATTAGCTTTCTTCCAGCTTTTTGAGACAACATTGCGACCTCGAGTGTGATATTGCTTTCATACAACAGTTATACTAGTAAAATGTACTGTTGACAATAATAATTCACAATAGATTGTGATTTGTTTGTCTATTTCATCATATAAACTAAAGAAATTGCTTCCGCCAACAAAAATAGTTCCCCACTGAGTGGACTGTTGCCAAGCAACACGTACACGAAACACCCAACAGTTTTTCCCAGTTAAAGTGAGTTGGTCACAGCTGGAATGCGGAGTGACAGTGGGTTTACAGTTTGGTGAACACATCAATCAATTTCCTTGAGGGAGTCATCCCAAAAGGATCAATAAAGCCTCATCTAATCTAATCTAACAGTTGCTCATATCAGCCCTCCTGCAGATCTCATGGAATGTCTCTTGTCCAATCAAATTACTCGCTCAGAACCACTGTTGTATAAATCTATACCTTATCTCTATCTGTGTATCTATCCATCTCTTTCATATCTTTGTATCCTTATCTCTTTCATATCTGAATATCTATCCATCTCTTTCATATACATGTATCCTTATCTCTATCTGTATATCTATCTATACATCTCTTTCATATCTATGTATCCTTATCTCTTTCTGTATATCTATTTTGTCTGTCTATATCTCTTTCATATCTATATATCACTATCTCTATCCATATCTATGTGTATGTCTATACATTCACAAACGTATTAGGACGGCAATGGTGAATATGCTACAGTAAACATGTAGCATATAGCTTAACACGAGCACGTAGCATATAGCTGGACGCGTAGCATGTAGCCTGACCTGTATAGATGTGTAGCTGTACTTGTAGCACGTAGTTAGACTTTGAGGAGGTGTTTCAATCTTCCAGACTCCCCCAAAGCCAAGGAGAGTGACGGGGAGGAGGAGAAGGAGGAGAAGGAAGGCAAAGACAAGAAGACGACGGTGAAGAAAGTAGAGACCCCCAACACGGGTAAGGGAGGTCTAGCCTGGAGATAACACACCGCATCACAAAGGGCTAGCCTGGAGCTAACACTGCGCAATACAAAGGGCTAGCCTGGAGCTAACACTGCGCAACACAAAGGGCTGGCCTGGAGCTAACACTGCGCAACACAAAGGGCTATCCTGGAGCTAACACTGCGCAACACAAAGGGCTAGGCTGGAGCTAACACTGCGCATCACAAAGGGCTAGCCTGGAGCTAACACTGTGCAACACAAAGGGCTATCCTGGAGATAACACTGTGCAACACAAAGGGCTATCCTGGAGCTAACACTGCGCAACACAAACGGCTAGGCTGGAGCTAACACACCGCGACACAAAGGGCTAGCCTGGAGCTAACACAAAGGCCTAGCCTGGAGCTAACACACCGCGACACAAAGGGCTAGGCTGGAGCTAACACACCGCGACAAAAAGGGCTAGCCTAAAGCTAACACTGTGCAACACAAAGGGCTAGCCTAAAGCTAACACTGTGCAACACAAAGGGCTAGGCTGGGGCTAACGCACCGCAACACAAAGAGCTAGCCTGGAGCTAACGCACAGCAACACAAAGGGCTAGGCTGGAGCTAACACACTGCAACACAAAGGGCTAGGCTGGAGCTAACACACTGCAACACAAAGGGCTAGCCTGGAGCTAACACACCGCAACACGTCTCCATCCCCTCATGTTTACATGCTCGATGTGCACGAAGGGAACTCCTTCCCAAAGGTTGTGGGTTCAATCCCCAGTGTCCGTAGGCTACCTTTTGAGTCAACAGCGAGACATCCCCTACCTGCTGCCAAATGTTCCGCATCTTAAACCAACATTTCTGTAGAGATGCTTCAGATGACTGCTAAATATCGTATGCACTTATGCAATAACTTATGCACGTCTTTTTCCCGGGACGGTCCGCGCGTTTACACTGACCAAGGTCAATTAGCGCCTTGAGCTAGCACCGCCATTGACCCTCCCGGACCCCCCACACGTCGACCGTTTCATTCGCTTTGCGATTAGACGGCTCCGCGCTTCCAGGGGCGGGACTCGGGTGGAGGTCTCGCGTCGTGTCTCTACGACAGAGACACGACGCGGTGTCGACATGAGCAGGTCGAACTGGAGAGACGGTGAAACGAAGACTGGGGAAAGAATCATAATAAAATAAAAACATTTGTTGTATGCAAATTATTCTTGAGAGGTCTAGACTTGGCGTGCGCAGACCGCTCCTCTCCAGTGAGCCGGCGCTGTGACGACCGGTGGATTACAACCCCTCGGTTTATACACGGGCAAGACAATGATATTGCCAGGAGTGCCAAACCGCGAACGAACCAGCTTGGCATTGTAAAAATGCCTACTGACTGGATGTAGGGTGCAGGGCTTCATCGGCTTACACAAGGTGTGACCTGTAGAGTACTAGACCCTGTGTGTGTATTATGGTATGTTTAGCAGTACATTGCCCTTAATGTGGTTTAAGGGGACAAGTTGACTAGATTCACAACACTAGTAACGAGTAACCAGAGAACACGACAATTGTTGTCCAAAATGGCTGCTGTTCTGACGTGTGTGTGTGTGTGTGTGTGTGTGTGTGTGTGTGTGTGTGTGTGTGTGTGTGTGTGTGTGTGTGTGTGTGTGTGTGTGTGTGTGTGTGTGTGTGTGTGTGTGTGTGTGTGTGTGTGTGTGTGTGTGTTTGTTTTACGGGGGGACTCAGAGATCAAGGTGTCGGCCTACCTCAACCTGGCGGCCGACTTCACCCACAACTTCACGGACGGCCTCGCCATCGGGGCGTCGTTCCTGGTGAGCCCGGCCGTGGGCACCGTCACCACGGTAACCATCCTGCTGCACGAGGTCCCGCACGAGATCGGGGACTTCGCCATCCTGGTCCAGTCTGGCTGCACCAAGAAGAAGGTTCGTAGTCCTCGTCCTCGTCCTCCTCCTCCTGGTGGAGGAGGAACAGAAAGACATTTCTGTCTTTTTTTGTACATTGGGTCGTCAATCTCCTTCCTTCCTCACCATCTCCACTGCTGATACTACTACTGCTGATACTACTACTGCTGATACTACTACTGCTTTTGATATAATACTACTGCTAATACTAATACTACTGCTAATACTACTACAGCTCTTGTTATAATACTACTAATACTACTACTGCTCTTGTTATAATACTACTAATACTACTGATATATTACTACTGCTAATACTACTACTACTGCTAATACTACTACTGCTCATGTTATAATACTACTGATATATTACTACTGCTACTACTACTACTACTACTGCTAATACTACTACTGCTCTTGTTATAATACTACTGATATACTAATAATACTACTAACACTACTTATATAATACTACTATACTACCAATATACCACTAATAATCAGTGAGGGCTTTTATTGTGTAGTGTTGCTCCACTTCCTGTCCTGACGCTCCACTTCCTGCCCCCCCCCCCCCCCCCCCCAGGCCATGTGTCTGCAGCTGCTGACCGCCCTGGGCGCCATGGCGGGCACGGCCTGCTCCCTATTGGCCGAGGGCGTGGGCGCCGCGGCGACGGCCTGGATCCTCCCCTTCACGGCGGGCGGCTTCGTGTACATCGCCACGGTGACCGTGCTGCCGGAGCTGCTCTCCGGGCGCTCGAGCTTCGGCCAATCGCTGATGGAGATCCTGGCCCTGCTGCTGGGGGTCGGGATGATGGTGCTGATAGCAGAGTACGAGTAGAGGGGGGGGAGAGAGAGAGGGGGGGAGGGGGGGGGAGTGAATGGGTGATGCTTAGGGAGGGTACTTTTTTTTATATTGAAGGTCCTTACACACACACACAGACATACACACACTAACACACACACACTAACTAAACCTGGTTTACATGCCACGGCGCTGCAGCCAGGCCGCCATTCCACTGGTGAACTGTCTGAATACTGTATCCCCCATCAGCCCCCCCATCACCCCCCTGTGTCCACGGGGCACCAGAGGGGGGGAGGGGGGGACCAACGGGACGGACCCGGTCTGCTCATGGAGCTCGCAGGATGGAGATGAGGACTGATATCAAATTAAAAAGCGCACATTTACCGGACTGCACGGTTGAGCTGTGACGGCTGATTTTCCAAGAGAATGTAAAACAGAATTGATGTAAACTGGTGAGGATTTCACGGAGCTTGGATCGTTGTGAAGAGGGTCAGTTATAGATCTGACCAGCAGAGGGTGCTTGTGTTTAGTTCACTTTTGCGTCGAAAGAAATTACTTTAATTGATGAGATCGTCGCAGGTTAGGGCTTCGTTGGGGATCACATAGTGAGATATCATTCTTAAAGATCCGTTGTTTTTGTGGGCAACGCATGTTATTTGTGTTTCTTGTTTAAATCATGAGATCAGGGTAACGGTTGGCTTCCTTCTCACAATATCCCAATGCAGAAAGGTTATATCAACGCAACCGATAAAACCGTCCCTGAATGTTTGGCGTCAGAAAGGAGAATGTACTTCGAAGTTGGACCAAATTCAGGAGTAATCCCAGGTTAGGGAATGTCTAGTTTTGTTATTTTCTCTGAAGGCGAACAATAAAAATGCCATCAAAACAGATTTCATGTCTTATTTCATAGTATTTTGTTTGAAAAGATTTCATGCCTTATTTCATTGTCTTTTGTTTGAATATAAATAAATCCTAAATGTATATGCCTATTTTAGGCCTATAGGCCTGTCTCAGGACCATGGTCTGCAGACAAACTATTCAAACAGGCCCTCTGCAGATTTCTATTTAGTTCTGTCTTCACTCTCTCCCGGTCATATTTTCCGCGTTCTTGGCTCGTTCTGAGGATGCTGAGTCAAGTGGAGGAGGAAGACCTGCGGTTAGGTGGCAGCCACTTACCTGACAGCCGTGCCATTCACTGTGTCTGAGCGTTCTCATTCCGAGTGACTGCACAATGAAAACAGGTGGGCGAACAAATGCTTGACGTAATAGATCAGAGAGCTCATCGATGTCTCGGTGCTAAATTATGTGCATCAGGCACGCCTGCAGAATGTTGGCCGCTGAAGAATGTGCTTTGTGTTATGATATAACCTGGCCACTTTGTAATCCTGTGATTATAGTTGTCATTATATCAGGGCAAGGTGCCACTGCCATGTCGCGATTAATTAACGTTTGAGGGAAGCCTGAAGCTAATTGCCTTTGCATGAGGGGTGACTGGAAACTTCCTTTTAATCCCCTGTAGTATCGTCGGTTCAGGTGTGACTCGGAGAGGTGATAGTTCTACGCGTGGTTTATTCAGAGACACACGGGGAACGGGGTTGACCTCTGGAGAAGGTTCATGGAGCATCTCTCGGACACCTGTCCGACTCCTCTCAAACACGTACTGCTGTAAGTGGTGTTGCGTTGACCACTCTGTGTAGAAGAAGCTATTCAGGACTGGCAATACAAATTTGTGGTCCAATAAAGTACTGATGTTAGCTTGAATATTAATTTACTCTGAGTGAAATTAAAGCTGTTGTAATGAGTTTGACGTCAGACTCCATTGGAAAATGCAACTGTTTCAGTCAATGATCTAAATGTTTTATTACTATTGTACTTAGTATTGAAGTTGTAATGTTTGTTGTGTTTTATGTTGGAACTGTGTACTGCTGGCCAGGTCTCTCTTGTCAAATAGATTTTAATCTCAATGAGACTATAGCCTACCTGGTTAATTAAAGGATAAAATAAAATAATAATTTACATCTAATGCACTGCGCCCAACCCTAAATATGATAAATGCTACATTTTCTAAAAAGAGACTGTTTCAGTGACACATGAAAGCCTGTTAGCGATGGCCTGACCTACTATATGAAGCAGTGCTAACAATGAGAAAACTCGGTGACACTTTTAAAATGTATTATTTTGTGTGAAATTAAAAACACTTGTTTTTGCCCTTTGCCTTTACCAGTGCTTTTTTCCTCTTTCCAGCATTACGGTTTCCCTGTCCGCCTACACTGCAGTCTTTCTGCTTTGCTTTATATACAAATAAGTAATTATTTATATTTTAAATATGTAAGGATAATGTATAGAATGCCGGTCATTATCGGGAAAATATCAGGCTTATTTTCGATAATGACCGACGTTCTATAGTATCCCGCTTATTACACAGCTACTTGCCAAAACGAAAAAATTAATTCACAGTGTGACTTTTTACAATTTATTTGTTACCATTCGTAGGGTTGGTTCAGCAGAGAAATAGTTCGCCAAAGACGTTGACACCGCTTAGCAACCGAATACTACTTGCGGAGTGCTACCAAAGACGTGAATCAGATGCAAACAATTTTTTGCCACTGTCACCGGTCATTATACATAATGACCGGTGAATCAGTGGCAAAAAATGTATTGCTATATGCAAATATGCGGTCAATTATCAAAAGATAATTGACTGCGTGAAGTCGGGGAGGCCCATTCAAGTGAATGGAGCATTCTACAGCATTAAGAGCCGTGTAATTAAACTAATTATTGTTTCTAGAACCGCAAGCACAATGTTTACGACAGCAAATTAGGTTTACTATACGATAGCCATATATCTTACTCAACATCGCCACCTGGAGGCTATCTCGTGCAATTGCGATTGTTGGGCTGATTCATTTAAGCAATAGATCGAGGTGGGTCTGTCTGCGTCCTGCAAGACGGAGGCGTAAAGGTACGGCCACACCAACCGCGTTGCTCGCGTTAGGGGCGTTGAAAATCGGCATTTTTGCATAGGGAACCATTGGTCTAGGCGCGGTACACGCGTTGAAGCGTTGAAGCGTTGCGTTGGGGGCGTTAAGGCGGCTGCATGCTTCAGCGTTGGTGTTACGTTGTTGCGCAAAATTTACTCAAAGCAATTCATGCTCCCTTTTAGGTTGCGCGTGTTGCCAAGCAATTTACCGCCAGAACAGTAGGTGGAGTAATATGTGGAGGAAAGTTTTTCGTTGAAGACGACCTCGAGAATGACGTCTTTGTCTGTGGGAGTCGTTGGTTTGTTTATGTGCCAGATCGTGTTCTCCCCATACACAGTGAATGATGGCAACAGACAGAGGAACAGGGGTGATGAAGTTGTTGATCATTGGGGTTGTATAAATGTGCATATCTCTCTACATTTTAAAACGACATAATGTGTTGGCAGCAAAGTTAACTTCACTTCAGGTTAATGCTTTTGTATATGAGCCTGCCGGGTGATACTCCAGACAGGAAGTAGTAACCAGACCAGCAAACCAATCACAGCCTTGCAGGCTGGGCGGCTCGCGTAAAAGCTTACGTAAAAAATGACGCAAGTCTAGAAAAATCGCCCGACGCACGCAAGACGTGAGAAGTCGCGCAAGGGGGGCGCAAGGGCGCGCAAGGGCCTCTTGCGCTTGCGCTTACGCTTACGTAACCGAGCATAAACCAGCCTTAACGCCCCGTGCCCACTACCTCCTTCAGTCAACGGACGTGTGAAGGCGTGGCTGACTGATGGGCGAGTAGTCTTTGCAGAGGCATCCGTCAGCCAATCAAATCGCTTCGCCGGGTTCTTCCCGCTACTTCCTGCTTGTTGCGATGCAAGATGACCCGCTTTCCCGCTTTCCAGTATCGTCAGAGCCCGAGTCGCGTCACAGTGCTTAAATTTGCAGACGCGATCTGATTGGATGACGGATCCGTCGCTGCCGAAAAAGTTGAACATTTTTCAACTTTTTGACGGTGGCGAACGCTCCAAGTCAACTGACGGATCCACAATGCATTGCGCGACCGTCCCCATTCAAAGTCAATGGGCAACGGACAACTGACGGAGGCAGTGGGCACGGGGCGTAACGCGGTTGGTGTGGCCGCACCATAACTTGTAGTAGGAGGCGTAACATGTAGTCGGAGGCGTAACTTGTAGTCGGAGGCGTAACTTGTAGTCGGAGGCGTGTCTAGTACTTTTCTAAATCGCGGAAGTGATCTGTATGTAGCCGTGGTGCGCGGGTACATAAATGACCGTAACTCAGACCTCAAATATTAGGCCTTATATAAAAATAATGCACCCGACCCGCTCATTTAAAAATATGCTCTTGATTAGCTTAATCTTGATATGCTCTTGATTAGCTTAATCATAGCCTTACGTGAAACTGACATCCCTTGAGTCATATGCATTTACGAAAAGAAGCCTATTACAATTTTACATTACATATAATGCATATAGCAGTTTAACGGGGAACCTGCTTAATGTTACACCTTTTCTGTTTCTTGGCTCTCAGACCGTAGTCCGGGAGCACAGGGGAGACGTTCCCTCCAGGGCCGATGTCCTTTCGGGGGTAACACCCTTCACTATAACCGGCAGTGGGTCTGTTTATAGGTCGGAAGACACGGGCACGGATTCTCGGCGTTTGGTACTTTATTCAACAGTACAGTACACGTAACTCGGAAACACAACCGGTATTGTTTAATTCCTCCTAGACTGACACTCGCTCAATCGCTCGTTCACTCATTCGCTGACGTCTCACACACACACACACACACACACACACACACACACACACACACACACACACACACACACACACACACACACACACACACACACACACACACACACACATACGCCACTCTCGTAACATTAAGTTTAGCCCACTTTATCCCTTTATACCTTTAACAAAAAGACAGCAGATAAATAATTAAAGAATTAAAGACAGCAGTTTAATAATTCAAATAAGTTATTACAACGCTTTTTGTTTTCCCGCGAAAAGAGAAAGATCTCGCGTGGACCGCGATTTAGAAAAGAACAAGTTACGCCTCCTAGTGCAAGTTACACCTCCTAGCCTCCGCCTACATGTTACGCCTCCTACTACAAGTTACGCCTCCGTCTTGCAGGACGCAGACAGATACTATCAGAGGTGGGTCTGTCACGCCAGGCTGTGGTATGTGCTCATTATACCACTGTTAAGGGGCGTTGTCCGGCCCCGACGCGCAACGGTTACTATTATGGCGAAACGAAAGTCATAGACACACTACATTTAAAAAGAAACCAAGAATGTCAAAATAGCCGTTTAATTAAAGAATACAAAAAAGTAGTCCCTCCTGGCTGCCGCTATGCATCGAAGGTCGCTATGCAACACACTTTAGCGTCCCTCCGAGAGAAGGCTCCGATAGAGCGGTTCGCCGGCAATTTATCCTATGGAGCAGTTCACTCGCCGTGTGCCTAAGCTTTCGATAGTCTCTCCATCGCCTTGCTCACTCCCGGAGTAACAACATTTACACGCTCTCCATCATCCAACATATGTTTTACTTTGTAACTGTTTCTACTTCCAGGCGCGGAGTGATATGCAAACTTTCACAAAATGATCGGGCGTCATAGCAGTTATGTATACGCTCATTATACAACAGTTGGGAACCAATCAGATCGCTGGATTTAGGTCCCCCGTTGTATAATCACTTATATTTACCTTGACATTTCAAAAGAGGTGCCAAGTGTCAAAAATGTTGTTTTAACAACGGGTTCTCATGATATCTGTTTGTGTCTCATTAAGGTTGTAATGTTCATTTTGTGTTTGTTTGCATTGTACTTCTTGACCGATTGAGATTTCGCCTGAACCTACCTCCACTAAAACCTTTCTATCTTTGCTTTACTTCACTTTATGGCATCAAATATTGACCCAGGGTCACTGTACTCATCGCGGAGGTTGCGCTATGGCCTTATAGAACTATATTACTATCAACTGATAATGCACAAGGTGCAAAACCAGACAATTTATTTAAGGTAGAAATCTAATGTCCCAGACTCGGACTCCAATAATAGTACCTCAGCGTTGGATAGCATACGATACCGCGAATAACGTATGCTACCGTAGATAGCGTACGATACCGAGAAGTGTACGACAGAGTATACCGTACAATACCGTGGACAGTGTACGATACCCTGGACAGCGTGCGATACCGGGGACAGCGTACGATACCGTTAACCACTGAGCCTCAATATTCCCTTTATTCTTATAAACAAGTAACCCTAGAACATGTTTAACTCTGTCCATCCGTCTATTTAATGGACTGATTGTAAATACCAGCGTATCAAGTACAACTACAAGTACTTGATACTTGATAGCCTACTTGAGGCAAACTCTGGCATTTGGCCAGTTTCCAGAAAAACAGGTTTCAATGGCTCTTGGTTTTAAGCATTTACGACCGCAAATGCTCAACATACCAGTTTCTGTCCCAAGGACCGCCCTCATCACTGTGCCAGGTACGATTCCTTGCCAGAATGGAAATTGAGCAGATTAAGAAAAACTAGCCTAATTTAATTCTTTGTGGTAACTTTGATACGGGCTCAGTATCACTCGGAGAGTGATAATGTTCAACACGTGGTTTATTCCGAGAAAGGGTAAAGGAGTTATGGAAGTGTTTCATGAAGCATCTCTCGAAACACTGATAAGAATTCATTTTGGACATGGGCCGATTCGTCAATAAACCAAGCCTACAGGTTTTAATTTACCCAGGTAAACCTTCGGTCTGTCTTGACTTGGGCAGAAATGGCAAAGAGGCAAGTTTATCTTAAAATCAAAATTAACAATTATTTGCCGAAAGCGAAGTGAATAGTGGGGAATGGCCGCCCCTCCATCTTCGGTCTCTGGGGCTATTCCCCAGTATACACAGATGCTGAGGTGAATAATTGTTTTTGTATATACACAACACATAAACACTCCACAATTAGATCCAATAAAATTGCCCCATCTTAGGAGGTTCACGTAGCCTATACTAAAACTTTATATTGTGTTGTGTGGACCACTATGTGGAGAAGAAACCATTCAACAGGTGTTAGCACTTCATACGTGTGGTCCAAAGACATACTGATGATTCATACTGCTTGAATCATGTCGTCTAAATAAACCACAGACTGAAATAATGTACATCACAATGCACGTTCCCCTGTCCGATTCATATTAATGCCACATCTTCAAAACAAACTGTTTCAGTGACACTTGAAAGCCTGTTGGCGATGCCCAGACCTACTATATGAAGCAGTGCCAACAATAAGAAATCTCAGTCGCACCATTTATTTTATTACATGAAATGAAAGTAAATTATAAGCACCTAAGCATTTTACTTGGGTTCTTTGGCCTTTAACTTAACCTTGCTACATCTTAAAATATTTTTATCTTTAGAAATCACTGGTACTTTTAATACAAGTAAATATTGTTTAAGCATATTAGGTTAACTATACAAACGCCATATTAACTCACTGAGGTCTAAATCGCCATCTGGTGGCCATAGGGTGCAATTCAGATTATTGGGCTATTGCCAGACCAAGCTCAATCGTAGATTGCACGTTGGTCTGGGGAAGCTGCTGTCATTTTCTTCAGCAAAAGAGGCGTGATCAATGGGCCTAGTTCAAATGACTATAACCATCGTCTGCTTGCTGTCGCTTCCCTGTCATCATTGGTTTAACGAGCCAATAGCGCACCAAGGGGAAAAGCCAGCTTTTTGATTGGCTCCTGCAAAAAATTACCGTAACTAGAAAGAAATGTATTGCTCTTCTCCAGACCATTCTGCGGGGCAAACCCAAATCGCCGGCAGATTTGAGTCTAGCCATTACCCTCCCTTATATTTACCCTAACATTTCAATAGAGGTGTGTCAAAATGTTAGAATGGGTTCTCAAGATATCTACTTTAGGTTGTAATGTCAATTATACGTTCATTGAGATTTTTCCTAAACCTACCTCTACTATATCTTAGCCGAGTCTACTGGCATCAAATATTGACCCAGGTATTCGGCAGATGTTGCGCTATGGCCTTTTAAAACTACCAACTGATAATGCACAAGGTGCAAAAACATACAATTTATTTAAGGTAGAAATGTAATCTCCCACTGACTCCAATAATGGATCCTCAGCGTCTGATACCGCGGAGAGCGTACGATACCGAGTATACCGTACGATACAGAGTATACCGTACGATACCGCGGAGAGCGTATGATACAGAGTATACCGTACGATACAGAGTATACCGTACGATACAGAATATACCGTACGATACAGAATATACCGTACGATACCGCGGAGAGCGTACGATACAGAGTAGACCGTACGATACCGCGGAGAGCGCACGATACCGCGGAGAGCATACGATACCGAGTATACCGTACGATACAGAGTATACCGTACGATACCACGGAGAGCGTACGATACAGAGTATACCGTACGATACAGAGTATACCGTACGATACCACGGAGAGCGTACGATACAGAGTATACCGTACGATACAGAGTATACCGTACGATACAGAGTATACCGTACGATACAGAGTATACCGTACGATACCGCGGGTTGCATACGATACCGTTAACCATGGGCAGAAGAAGGAGCAGAGGAGAGCTTCTTAGTTTCAACATCTTTAATGGACAACATTAACAACGGGGTTAAAGAGGAGTTTCATCAGTAACGGCTGGACAGAACAGTCCTCCTCAGCTCCTGGACTACTCAGCTCCTGGTCTACTCAGCTCCTGGTCTACTCAGCTCCTGGTCTACTCAGCTCCTGGTCTACTCAGCTCCTGGTCTACTCAGCTCCTGGTCTACTCAGCTCCTGGTCCTCCACTCTGATCGTCGCCCTTCTTCTTGTGGCCAGAGACGATGTCATCGATACGCAGCAACAGGATGGCAGTCTGAGAGAGACAGGAAGGTTTTAGATCACTGCCGTCCTCAGACGGGGGGGACGGGGGGGTGGGAGTCATTATCCTCAGGGAGAAAAGTGAGTCACACGTTAACAGGGAGACTGGGTTAGTCAGTAGTGCCATCTGGCTTTGGGGGTACGATGGGGGTCAGTACTTGGGGTAGGGGTCAGTACTTGGGGTAGGGGTCAGTACTAGGGTTGGGGTCAGTCCTCGGGGTAGGGGTCAGTACTCGGGGTAGGGGTCAGTCCTCGGGGTAGGGGTCAGTCCTCGGGGTAGGGGTCAGTACTCATGGTAGGGGTCAGTACTCGGGGGAAGGGGTCAGTACTCGGGGTAGGGGTCAGTACCTCCACAGCAGTCTTGTAGGTCTGGGCCTTGACGGCCAGCGGCTCCACGATGCCCAGAGCAGACATGTCGGCCAGAGTCCCGGTCTCTCCGTTCACGCCCCAGGAGGTGCTGTTCTCCTCCGTGTGTTTAGCCTGGAGACAAACACTCAACATCAACCCCGACATCAACCCCGTCACACTCAACATCAACCCCCGACACACTCAACCCCCGATCCAAAAGACACACAGGACCGTGATTCCGTCATCACAAAATAAAGATGACGGAATTTATTGATGGTTTATTCTGCGTGACTAACAACAGCACATGGGATGCATAACGCAGAGAGTGTAGTCAGTTCAACATGCATTGAACTGACTACTGGGGGGGGGGGGGGGGGGGGGGGGGGGGGGGCGACGGTGTGAGGGGGAGGTGGCGTACCCGGAGAGAGGTCAGGACCCGGATGGTGGAGGCGCCACAGTTCTGGATGAGGGTCCTGGGGAGGACCTCCAGGGCGGTGGCCACGGCGCGGTACGGCCACTGCTCCACGCCCGTCAGCGCCCGGGAGCGCTCCGTCAGGCGCTTGGACACCGCCATCTCCACGGCCCCGCCCCCCGGCAGCAGGAAGGGGTCCAGCAGCACGTTGCGGCACACCTGCATGGCGTCCTGCAGGTTCCTCTCCACCTCCTGCACGCAAACACCACCCTCAGGTTACACACCACCCTCAGGTTACACACCACCCTCAGGTTACACACCACCCTCAGGTTACACACCACCCTCAACAGTATACACCACCCTCAACAGTATACACCACCCTCAACAGTATACACCACCCTCAGAGTATACACCACCCTCAACCTCCAATGGCCTCCTGCAGACCGACAGAACTCCCTGAAGGGATCACTGAACCTCAGACAGACAGAGCTCCCTGAAGGGATCACTGAACCTCAGACAGAGCTCCCTGAAGGGATCACTGAACGTCAGAGCTCCCTGAAGGGATCACTGAACGTCAGACAGAGCTCCCTGAAGGGATCACTGAACGTCAGACAGAGCTCCCTGAAGGGATCACTGAACGTCAGACAGAGCTCCCTGAAGGGATCACTGAACCTCAGACAGAGCTCCCTGAAGGGATCACTGAACCTCAGACAGAGCTCCCTGAAGGGATCACTGAACGTCAGACAGAGCTCCCTGAAGGGATCACTGAACCTCAGACAGAGCTCCCTGAAGGGATCACTGAACCTCAGACAGAGCTCCCTGAAGGGATCACTGAACCTCAGACAGACGGAGCTCCCTGAAGGGATCACTGAACCTCAGACAGACAGAGCTCCCTGAAGGGATCACTGAACCTCAGACAGACAGAGCTCCCTGAACCTCAGACAGACAGAGCTCCCTGAAGGGATCACTGAACCTCAGACAGACAGAGCTCCCTGAAGGGATCACTGAACCTCAGACAGAGCTCCCTGAAGGGATCACTGAACCTCAGACAGACAGCTCTCTGAAGGGATCACTGAACCACAGACAGACAGAGCTCCCTGAAGGGATCACTGAACCTCAGACAGACAGAGCTCCCTGAAGGGATCACTGAACCTCAGACAGACAGAGCTCCCTGAAGGGATCACTGAACCTCAGACAGACAGAGCTCCCTGAAGGGATCACTGAACCTCAGACAGACAGAGCTCCCTGAAGGGATCACTGAACCTCAGACAGACAGAGCTCCCTGAAGGGATCACTGAACCTCAGACAGACAGAGCTCCCTGAAGGGATCACTGAACCTCAGACAGAGCTCCCTGAAGGGATCACTGAACCTCAGACAGACAGAGCTCCCTGAAGGGATCACTGAACCTCAGACAGACAGAGCTCCCTGAAGGGATCACTGCACGCCGCTCACCGCGAGGATCTCCTTGCTCGCCCCTCTCAGCAGGATGGTGCAGGCCTTGGGGTCTTTGCATTCGGTGACGAAGGTGAAATACTCGTCTCCGATCTTCTTGACCTCGAAGAGCCCGGCTCCCGTCCCGACGTCCTCCTCGCGGAGCTCGTCTGTCCGGCTGGCGATGCGCGCCCCGCACGCCCTGAGGAAGAGACAGACCGTCAGCGGGTGGAGGCTAGGGCGCGAGGACGGGTGGTGTAAGCGTCAGGGACGCGTGTCAGGGGGTGTACGAGTTGGTTGTTTGAGGTACGGGGGGGGGCGTGTATGCGTCAGTGGGTGGAGGTACGGGGCGTGTGGTGTATGACTCAGTGGGTGGAGGTACGGGGCGTGTGGTGTATGACTCAGTGGGTGGAGGTACGGGCCGGGTGGTGTATGAGTCAGTGGGTGGAGGTACGGCCCGGGTGGTGTATGAGTCAGTGGGTGGAGGTACGGGGCGGGTGGTGTATGAGTCAGTGGGTGGAGGTACGGGGCGTGTGGTGTATGCGTCAGTGGGTGGAGGTACGGGGCGTGTGGTGTATGCGTCAGTGGGTGGAGGTACGGGCCGGGTGGTGTATGAGTCAGTGGGTGAAGGTACGGGCCGGGTGGTGTATGAGTCAGTGGGTGGAGGTACGGGCCGGGTGGTGTATGAGTCAGTGGGTGGAGGTACGGGCCGGGTGGTGTATGAGTCAGTGGGTGGAGGTACGGGCCGGGTGGTGTATGCGTCAGTGGGTGGAGGTACGGGGCGTGTGGTGTACGCCTCAGTGGGTGGAGGTACGGGCGGGTGGTGTACGACTCAGTGGGTGGAGGTACGGGGCGTGTGGTGTATGCGTCAGTGGGTGGAGGTACGGGCGGGTGGTGTATGACTCAGTGGGTGGAGGTTGGCTGAAGCTACCTGGCGATGCGGTTGTTGTCTGTCTTCCGGACCCGGCGGATGGCCGTGATGTTGGCCTTCACCAGGTAGTGCTGCGCCAGGTCTGGGAGGACATGGGTCAGTTCAAACTAGTTAAAGCCGGAGCCGCGCTCCTCGCTACAATAACAGAGGTCACCTGGACTCTGCACAGCGACCCAGGCCCTCCCGCCACCATTGCATGCTGAACGTCCTGGCACTTAATGTACGCACTTAATCTACATTGCATTTACTCTTATTACTTAATTGTGTAGCATCTGCAGTAGCATTGCTGTACACGGGGAATGGGATAGAGACGCCCTTCGGGTTACAATAATATACATTAACATGTATTAATATTTGTTTCAGTACCGGAGACGCCCTCTAGGTACATTAATATCCATTAACATGTATTAATATTTGTTTCAGTACCTGAGACGCCCTCTAGGTACATTAATATCCATTAACATGTATTAATATTTGTTTCAGAACCTGAGACGCCCTCTGGGTACATTAATATCCATTAACATGTATTAATATTTGTTTCAGTACCGGAGACGCCCTCTAGGTACATTCATATACATTAACATGTATTAATATTTGTTTCAGTACCGGAGACGCCCTCTAGGTACATTAATATACATTAACATGTATTAATATTTGTTTCAGTACCGGAGACGCCCTTCTGGGTACATTAACATGTATTAATATTTGTTTCAGTACCGGAGACGCCCTTCTCGGTGAACACCAGGTCGGGTTTCATCCTGACGATGTCTCCACAGATCTGCTGGATGTACTCTTCCTCCATCTGCAGGATCCGGGAGAAGTCTTCCTCACGGCTGATCTCGATGTCAGTCTGCAGGGAGACGAAGGTTTTACTGGTTACGAGTTTGTAGTACCACCATGTAGTACTGGTACCAGAGTACACAGTACCCTGTAGTACTGGTACCAGAGAACTGTGCGTTGACCATGTAGTACTGGTACCAGAGTACACAGTACCATGTAGTGCTGGTACCAGAGAACTGTGCGTTGACCATGTAGTACTGGTACCAGAGTACACAGTACCATGTAGTACTGGTACCAGAGAACTGTGCGTTGTCTAGGGATGCGGATCATTAATATTTATTGATATCGATACCATTTTCGATACTCCTTAATGATCCGAGTCTTTATCGATACCACTATCAATACTCTTCTATTAATTGTTGGAAATACGAAGCGTTTTTAGTGATGAGGAAAATATTTAGGAAAGAATATTTGCATTTTAAATTAAATATGTAATTCTTAATAAATATTGACATCAGTAGTTTGTCATATAAACTAAAATGATTAGAGCACTATACAACTGTATTAGTAATACAGAAACACGAGTAATACAGTATTACGAATGTTTCTCACCAAAAACTCAATTTACCGTTTCTCTACGTTACATTTGAACGCACCATGATAACCTAACAGTCGTTTTACTGAGCCAACCTCAACACATCATCACACAGCACATCTGAACGTTTTTTACTTTGGAAGATAACTAGCTTGTATGCTGCTGATTACAACACCGATTTTACAACTTGTTTTACTTGTAATACCCGTTTGCTTACAATTCCATTCAAAAACATTGGTGGACACGCTGCAGTGATTGGATTGATTTGATTTAAATGCCGTGACGCGACTTGAGGGACACAACGTTACGTTACAAAAATAATAATAAATGAACGACGGGACTCGATAGTGGTATCGATAAGCCCAAACGTTAATGATTTTCGGGTTTTGAAAAAAGTGGAACCGGGTCCTTGATATAACCGGGTTTCGATCCCCATCCCTAGTGTTGACCATGTAGTACTGGTACCAGAGTACACAGTACCATGTAGTACTGGTACCAGAGAACTGTGCGTTGACCATGTAGTGCTAGTATAACGGTACACAGTACCAGGTCGTGCTGGTACCACAGTACCAGCTGGTGCCCGTACCTGGCTCTCCCCCTTCTTGTACTCCAGAGAACAGTCCAGGAGGATGATCCTGGGGTTCTTGATGAGACGCTTCATCCTGGGGTGAGTGACGTCTTTGTTGACCATCACGCCTCTGAGCACGCAGGAGTCATCGATGATCCCCCCTGGAACCTGAGACACACCGCATGTTAGTGGGACCGCCGCACGTCAGTGGGACCGCCGCACGTCAGTGGGACCTACACATGTTAGTGTGGCCTGAGAACACACCACATGATAGTGTGACCAACACACGTTAGTGTAACCCGAGACAAATTACTAACTCTAACCACTACTGTAGCGGTAGTACAGCAGCAGTTTAATAACAAAGATTAAATGTCGAAATAGGTAAACACATCTCCCACTTGGCTGCCGCTACCGTAAAAACCAGATTGAAACTTGCACTTCCAAAGAAAAAAGTTCCAAAAAACATAAATATTAGATTACCATTTTAAACATGGTCGTCGCTCCGCAGGGGGGCCTTACAGGGGGGCCTTACAGGGGGGCCTTACAGGGGGGCCTTACAGGGGGGCCTTACTGGGGGGCCTTACAGGGGGGCCTTACAGGGGGGCCTTACAGGGGGGGCCTTACTGGGGGGGCCTTACAGGGGGGGCCTTACAGGGGGGGCCTTACAGGGGGGGCCTTACAGGGGGGCCTTACAGGGGGGCCTTACAGGGGGGCCTTACAGGGGGGGCCTTACAGGGGGGGCCTTACTGGGGGGCCTTACAGGGGGGGCCTTACAGGGGGGCCTTACAGGGGGGCCTTACAGGGGGGCCTTACTGGGGGGCTTTACTGGGGGGGCCTTACAGGGGGGCCTTACAGGGGGGCCTTACAGGGGGGCCTTACCTTTTCCACTTTGGCGTACTTCTTGATGTCGATCTCCTTGCGGCCGTTCTCCTCCAGCTCCACGATCTTGACGGCGTCCAGGGCGATGTTGCAGGCCATGTCGGACCAGCGGCTCAGCGCCTTGGTGTTGATGGCCGAGTTGATGATCTTCAGCATGACGGAGCGGTCCGTGAGGTCTACGGGGACACTGAGGGGGACACCGTCAGCACCTCCGTCAGTACACTAGACTGAGACACCCTCACCACCTCCGTCAGTACACTACGGTCTGAGACACCCTCACCACCTCCGTCAGTACACTAGACTGAGACGCCCTCACCACCTCCGTCAGTACACTAGTCTGAGACGCCCTCACCACCTCCGTCAGTACACTAGACTGAGACACCCTCACCACCTCCGTCAGTACACTAGTCTGAGACGCCCTCACCACCTCCGTCAGTACACTAGACTGAGACGCCCTCACCACCTCCGTCAGTACACTAGACTGAGACACCCTCACCACCTCCGTCAGTACACTAGACTGAGACACCCTCACCACCTCCGTCAGTACACTAGACTGAGACACCCTCACCACCTCCGTCAGTACACTAGACTGAGACACCCTTACCACCTCCGTCAGTACACTAGACTGAGACACCCTCACCACCTCCGTCAGTACACTAGACTGAGACACCGTCACCACCTCCGTCAGTACACTACGGTCTGAGACACCGTCACCACCTCCGTCAGTACACTAGACTGAGACACCCTCACCACCTCCGTCAGTACACTAGACTGAGACACCCTCACCACCTCCGTCAGTACACTAGACTGAGACACCCTCACCACCTCCGTCAGTACACTAGACTGAGACCCTCACCACCTCCGTCAGTACACTAGACTGAGACACCCTCACCACCTCCGTCAGTACACTAGACTGAGACACCCTCACCACCTCCGTCAGTACACTAGACTGAGACACCCTCACCACCTCCGTCAGTACACTAGACTGAGACACCCTCACCACCTCCGTCAGTACACTAGACTGAGACACCCTCACCACCTCCGTCAGTACACTAGACTGAGACCCTCACCACCTCCGTCAGTACACTAGACTGAGACACCCTCACCACCTCCGTCAGTACACTACAGTCTGAGACTCCGTCACCACCTCCGTCAGTACACTAGACTGAGACACCCTCACCACCTCCGTCAGTACACTAGTCTGAGACCCCGTCACCACCTCCGTCAGTACACTACAGTCTGAGACCCCGTCACTACCTCCGTCAGTACACTAGACTGAGACACCGTCACTACCTCCGTCAGTACACTAGTCTGAGACCCCGTCACCACCTCCGTCAGTACACTAGTCTGAGACCCCGTCACTACCTCCGTCAGTACACTAGTCTGAGACCCCGTCACCACCTCCGTCAGTACACTAGACTGAGACCCCGTCACCACCTCCGTCAGTACACTAGACTGAGACACCCTCACCACCTCCGTCAGTACACTAGTCTGAGACCCCGTCACTACCTCCGTCAGTACACTAGTCTGAGACCCCGTCACCACCTCCGTCAGTACACTAGACTGAGACCCCGTCACTACCGACCCATTATCAAGGCTATTCAGTCCTAAACCGGTGTGTTCTTTATCTGTTACCGTCCTTTATCACACCTGAACCCCTTTATCAAACCCATCTTCAACCCCCTTCATCCCAGCAGTAGTCCCGGGGTACCTGATCTCTCGGAGGGCCTCCAGCATGTCTTCCAGGGCGTGGCGGTAGGCTCCGATGATCACTGTGGGATGCATCTGCTGCTCCAGGAACTGCTCAGCCACCGACAGCATCTCCCCAGCTGCAACACACATTCATCATCAACACACACCAACATCAACACACACCATCATCAACACACACCATCACAATCCATCAACACACACCATCACAAAACCATCAACAACACACACCAACATCAACATCAACAACACACACCAACATCAACACACACCATCACCAACACACACCATCACAATCCATCAACAACACACACACCAACATCGACACACACCAACAACACACACCAACATCAACACACACCATCATCAACACACACCATCACAAACACACACCATCACCAACACACACCATCACAATCCATCAACAACACACACACCAACATCGACACACACCGACACACACCAACATCAACAACACACCATCATCAACACACACCATCATCATCATCATCACCCCCTCATCATTCACAGTAGTAATCAGTGTTTCCCCCAGAAAATGTCTTGGAAGGGGGGGGGGGGGGGGGGGTCTCGTGCCCTGCGGTCTTTGTGAGGGTTTCAGTTCGCAATAATATATAGACAACCACCTGATGCCGCCGTTTCATCTCCATTCAAAAAGCTTCATGGCACCACTATTGTTGTGAACAGTATTACCGATGCATTATTCATCTTTATTTTTTGTACCTGATGGAAGTATGTTTTCTTTCCCTACGAGAGTTTTGTACTTTGTTATACGGCGACTACCAATGTTTTTTATACATTGATAGTCAAGGCGGGACCATTACTTAAGGCGGCCGCCTTAAACATACGGTACTGGGGGAAACACTGGTAATATAGTTAGTGGTATTCCAACAGTAGCAGCACTGGTAATATAGTTAGTGGTATTCCAACAGTAGCAGCAGTGGTAATATAGTTAGTAGTAGCAGCAGCAGTGGTCTCGTGGTGTACTCGGCATTACCCAGGATGATGACCGATGTGGTCCCGTCCCCAACCTCCTCATCCTGGGTGCGGCTGATCTCGATCATGGACTTGGCCGCGGGATGCTGCACCTGGATCTGTTACCATGGAAACCAGTTATTAAGCATCCCCTTGCCTTCTCAGGTGGGCCTGCACAACACATGCCTCCAGCCTTGACGTCACCACAGAACTCGTGTCAAAGACACCTCCATTTCAACGAGGACTCGTTTTTAGGCGCTTTTTAGGGTGCAAGCAATGACTACTAGGGCTGGGTATTGCCAGGTACCGCACAATTCAATTCTTTAGTTCTTGATTCGATTCGATATCGATTCAATAGACGTACAGATGACCAAAATACCAAAATATTATTTAGAATGAACTATTTCAAAATGAATTAACCATTTCATTGTGCTTCAACTAGAATAAAGGGAATACACCATTGTAAAGTATTGTTCCTGAGCTAAACTTGCAGCATGAAAGTAACAATCATAACATGGACAAATGTAAAAGGGCATGTACATATAGGCATACTCGCTTCTAGATTACAATGACTGAGTATGCTTAATTTTTTTTTTTTAAATGGAAATAATAGATTTCAAAAAAATTCTGAATCTAAATTTAATCGAGAACAAATAAATTGCATTGCATTGATGAATCGATATCTTTAGCCAGCCCTAATGAATACCCATGTTAAAGTTGACATATTATATACCACAAGGTGCGAGTGTGATTAGCCGTTACAAGCCTTTTTGAAAAAAATGCTTCTTCTGACATCAAAAGTGGGCGTGTCTACCTAGATCAGTCAACAGCCTACCCAGTGGACAACAGCAATATCCGTCATACATCTAGGTGGACACACCCACTTGTGATGTCACACTGACACCTGGTGGTACAATAGGTCACCTTTAAATCTATTTTAACATGTAATATAGAATCCATGTTATGTCAGTTTAAGCTCTATTATGTTAAGTTTATTTATGTCTTGAGTTCTGTTACTATACCTCAGTTTAATAGCCTACATCGTTGCAACTTAAAGCATGGTAGGCTATTCAGCAAAGAGGTGATTTAGAGTGGACAGTTCATGTCCCAAACACACAAAGCCATTTCCCTGCATTAGAAGGTAACCAATGAGGTGAAGGCTCACCTCTCTCAGGATGGCGTTGCCGTCGTTGGTCATGACGATGCCTCCCATGGGGTCCAGCAGCATCTGGGTTAGGGTTAGATGGTAGGGTTAGGGTTAGGTGGTAGGGTTAGGGTAAGGTGGTAGGGTTAGGTGGTAGGGTTAGGTGGTAGGGTTAGGTGGTAGGGTTAGGTGGTAGGGTTAGATGGTAGGGTTAGGGTAAGGTGGGTGGGTTAGGTGGTAGGGTTAGGGTAAGGTGGTAGGGTCAGGTGGTAGGGTCAGGGGTTAGGGTCAGGGGTTAGGGTCAGGTGGTAGGGTCAGGGGTTAGGGTCAGGGGGTAGGGTCAGGGGGTAGGGTCAGGTGGTAGGGTCAGGTGGTAGGGTCAGGTGGTAGGGTCAGGGGTTACGGTCAGGGGTTACGGTCAGGGGTTACGGTCAGGGGTTACGGTCAGGGGTTAGGGTCAGGGGTTAGATGGCATTAGGCATAGAGTCAATAACACTGTCCAAGACAAATGGATTTTATAGCAGGCTGTGAATTTATTCACGGCCAGTACAACCTGAAGGCATTTCTGTCAAATAAATTGATAGTTCCTTATTGAGCGGTAAAGTGATGGTCCATATATTTCTGGGGGTCGTGGGAGTTACCTTCATCATGGCCCGCGGGCCCAGACAGGTCCGGATGACATCGGCTATGGTCTGGAGAACAAGACAAGACGCATTAGAGTCATGAGGACCGCGATACAAAGTCCACAGCAAGAATACAGACATTCACTAACATGTCAGGGACACATTCACCAACATGTCAGGGACACAGTCACCAACATGTCAGGGACACAGTCACCAACATGTCAGGGACACAGTCACCAACATGTCAGGGACACAGTCACCAACATGTCAGGGACACAGTCACCAACATGTCAACACGTCAGGAACACAAACACTAACATGTCAGGAACACAAACACTAACATGTCAGGAACACAAACACTAACATGTCAGGAACACAAACACTAACATGTCAACACGTCAGGAACACAATCACTAACATGTCAAACACATTCACTATAGGGCTGGGACGACACATCAACAAAAACATAAAATTCGTTAACAATAATAATTTGCATCGATGCTTTGCCCCAAACAACTAGATTAACTCTTGTCCCACACGCCAGTCCAGCAGAGAGCTCGTAGCCAATCGAAGAAGAAGAAATCAAACCACTATTGCGCCAGGAAGCAGAAGTACGCGAGCAGCAGTACTAGCACGGAACAAAAAAAAAAAAAACGACCACGCTATTCAAAAGTCAGAGAATTAGTCACACTAACCCCATCTAGTGATCGGTTATTTGCAGATTATGCAAAATCCAGCTGGTATACCATACGAGTACGACAGCAATGAATGATCATTTGAACACCCTTAAGCTCGGTTTCTGACAGAGCTGCACCAACTTAGTGTTTAGCTTAACTCGGACATGTGATTTATACCACAGTGTCACTGAATAGAATATTAAACAAATAAGACAATTTTTCTGTCTGCTAGGCTTGAAGATGACAACAGAGGTTGTATTACGTTCAGTGTCGTTCACTGAGAACCTGCATAACTCCTGGAGAAGTATTCCATGTGCCGCGCGCTTTACCATCATTCAACAGTATTCGTGGAGACGCGTTTCAGTACCGTATATACACACACACACACGAACACACAAACAGCATGCGCACAGGCAGATTAATGACACTAGGCCGTCTAAACCTATTGTAGATTAACTGAAAAATGATCGCTAGTTTAATAGTTTGGGACAGCTCTAATTGACTAACACGTCAGGAACAGATTCACTAAAACGTTAAACAGGCGACACATGGAACACATCCATGCCAGCCTTCTTCTCTCTATCATATCAACCCTGACCCATGTGAAATAAAGGGTTGTGATTGGCTGGCCCGGGGTCTGAAGGGCGGGGCTGCTTACAAAGACAACTAAACCATGAGGCTTCAGTCTGGCTCCCGGCTTCATCGCCCTGGTTACCAGTCGGTGGTCTAAGGTCACTTCTTGTAGTTTAATGTACGCGTAGGCTCACCTTAGCAGCATTGATGTTGCCTGTCTGCACCTTCCTGCCAGACTCCCTCTTGATGTTCTGATCTGAAGTAGAAAAGTTATAATAATAAATACATTTTAATTCCAAGGGACAATATGTGGCATCACAGCGCAACTAAAAAAGAACAGTTCAATAATAAACTATTTGCATACAATATATATGCAGAACATTAACGTAACAACCTAGATTCTGCATAGTCACCCCGTCCCTCTTGTTGCATGTTGTGCGTCCTCGCACTTAATGTACCCAATTATTGTATGTCGCACTTATTGTGAAGCATCTTCTCCTAGCTATGTCTGTTGTCTACGGGGAGACAACAGAGATAGTCCATGGATTGTCTTTGGGTTTACCTAGTGATGGTTAGTGCTTGCGATTCTATGAACATCCTTACTGTACCCACCATATATGGTCGTTTCTTTCTTCTAAAATAAAGGCACTTTGGATAAAAGCGTCTGCTAAACGCCCTGATTGTAAATATACCCCCACATGACAGCAGAAAGGCAGATCATAATTCTTAAAACCTAGAGCTCAGACTTTATTGCCCCGTTCAGTAAGGCTGGGTATTAATCTCCAAACAAGAGGATAGCTAGCCGGGTGTAGCATAGCAGGATAGCTTCAATCAAAAACGATGGCTAGCTGGGCGTAGCCTAGCATCCTCTGCTATAGCTTCAACTATAAGGATGGCTAGCCGGGCGTAGCTTAGCAGGCTAGCCTCAATCAAAACGATGGCTAGCTGGGCGTAGCTTAGCATCCTCTGCTAGCAGGAGGAAGCACATGCGTCTCACGCTAACCGGTAAGAAGACTTAAGGAGGCTAAACCGTGAATTGGACGGAACAGAACGGCCGGTTGTAGTCCCGACTGAGCGGTAGTGTTATAGTAACGACCAAGTAGCGTTGCGTATTGCGAGTATTAAAAGAGAAGTCACTTACTGAGCACTAAAACCTGCTGGCCGTACATCTTGACAGGGCGCGCGGTGTGGAAGGTTCCAGGAGCACGAGAAGAAGGAGCGACCGGTGGAGGGGCGGGAGACAAGCACTCACGGACCAATGGGATGCGAGAACATTCTTGTCAGACAGGGACTTCCACCAATAGGAAAAATTATGCACAAGCTCCTCAGTCAACGGTATAAAAGTGTCGCAGCAGGAATATAACCGAATGATTCTTCGCTGCTTGGAGTACAGACGCATCATAATATTTGATTTCATACAAAAATGAAGTCCCATTAATATCAGTAACAACCCATAAATCAAGAAATACAAAAATGATTCGATCGGCTTGAGTCAATGCTGCAGTCCATTGTTATGGGGTTAAAGGCACAGTGGGTAACATTTCAACAAACTCTGAGCTCAAAATGACCTGGACGTATCTGTAGTCCATGCTGATCGATAGTGATTTCAATAATTGTATCAATAAAATCACATTCTAAAGCTGTTACATTTTACACATAAAACATGCTGGCAGGCCCCTTCTTTTGTTTACCAGTCGAATGCTGCGTTCCAGTTACCTCGGAAGTCTGAGGTAGGAATTGACTTCCCACTGCGTCGACCGTGCTCCAGTACAACCAGTCGGAAAAAACCAAGATGCCAATTAGAATAGGCAGCAGTAACGTTACCACATCTAGCAAGGTTAGCCATTGGAAGCGAGTTGACAACGCATTATGCAGCATTTTGCAAATACAAACACTGTAGCAACATCTCCATGAAAGGAAGTTGAACATTACTGTAGGTAAGATATTTAATAAGACACAAATAAAACAGAATTGCTCATAACAGTACATTACCACAGCTTCCACTAGTGTTGATGTGCCGAGCAGCTATCTTGTGCATGCTGAGGTCGGGGATGTGAGTTTTTTCGGACTTTTCAAGTCCGGCCTAAGGGGGTGTACTGGAACGCAGCATTACTATCGACACCCCCAAAACCTTGATACCTTGCTAGCTAGTTCACGTCCCACAGTTGCAGAGCCAGTCAGATGGGACGGAGCCTTTATTCTGAAAGCCTCATGCCTACTAACTTGTAGCCCCTTCACACATGCACTTTCAGACAGGCATTCTCTGTCTTATACCCGGAGGCGATGAGTGTGTGATGGCTGGCACCTCAAAGTATTCACTTACTATACGAGAATAAAATAATTAAAGTCTTTATTTCATGCGAGTCACATTCTGAAACAAGTGCATACAATGTTTGCAATCATATAAATAAATGCAGAAATAAATTACGTATAATTAATACAAACCATTATTTAGAAAAAAAAGTGACAACCATTAAATAACATCAAATAAAAAGGATAAATAACAACAACGGAATCTAGTTGTGAAATAATTCAGGTGTAGCACATTGAGTTTGTCTCTCGTTGTAACGGTTCACTGATGAGCTCGAGACGCTCCATCACCTCTGAGCGTCCAGAGGAGAATCGCCACGGAAACCAGAGGGCAGGAGGTTCAACGTACAGAGATGGTCACGTCACAACCCTGAGGAGTACAAAGACGGGAGGCATGTCCCTCAGTGTGTGGTTAAGGGGTTCAGACGTGTCCCTCAGTGTGTGGTTAAGGGGTTCAGACATGTCCCTCACTGTGTGGTTAAGGGGTTCAGACATGTCCCTCACTGTGTGGTTAAGGGGTTCAGACGTGTCCCTCAGTGTGTGGTTAAGGGGTTCAGACATGTCCCTCACTGTGTGGTTAAGGGGTTCAGGCATGTCCCTCACTGTGTGGTTAAGGGGTTCAGACATGTCCCTCACTGTGTGGTTAAGGGGTTCAGACATGTCCCTCAGGGTGTGGTTAAGGGGTTCAGACATGTCCCTCACTGTGTGGTTAAGGGGTTCAGACGTGTCCCTCACTGTGTGGTTAAGGGGTTCAGACATGTCCCTCACTGTGTGGTTAAGGGGTTCAGACATGTCCCTCAGTGTGTGGTTAAGGGGTTCAGACATGTCCCTCAGTGTGTGGTTAAGGGGGACGTGTCCCTCACTGTGTGGTTAAGGGGTTCAGACATGTCCCTCAGTGTGTGGTTAAGGGGGACATGTCCCTCAGTGTGTGGTTAAGGGGTTCAGACATGTCCCTCAGTGTGTGGTTAAGGGGGACGTGTCCCTCACTGTGTGGTTAAGGGGTTCAGACATGTCCCTCAGTGTGTGGTTAAGGGGTTCAGACATGTCCCTCAGTGTGTGGTTAAGGGGTTCAGACATGTCCCTCAGTGTGTGGTTAAGGGGTTCAGACATGTCCCTCAGTGTGTGGTTAAGGGGTTAGGACTCCCTTTGGGGTTTGTTCAGGATTATAAATGTCGTAGAGCTGCCGGTGAAGGTGCGGCTGTCGGACACCGCCAGCGTCCGGTTCGAACCGTCGCGCTCTGGTCCAGCAGCTTCGCCGTAACAACCGGCCCTGGTGTTCGTGTGGCCACGGTAACCGATGTTCGTGTCGCCGTGGTAACATGTCCTGACGGTCAGAGCTCCTCCCGAACTCCGTTGAGCACCAGCGGCCGTCTGGACTCCCTCTTCAGGAACTTCAGGAAGTCCCTCACCTCCCGGGTTCCCTGGAAGCACAAGAACCGCTGGACTGAGAACCCAAACCACGGGGCTGGAACCCAAACCACGGGGCTGGAACCCAAACCACGGGGCTGAAAACCAAACCACGGGGCTGGAACCCAAACCACGGGGCTGAAAACCAAACCACGGGGCTGGAACCCAAACCACGGGGCTGGAACCCAAACCACGGGGCTGGAACCCAAACCACGGGGCTGGAACCCAAACCACGGGGCTGGAACCCAAACCACGGGGCTGGAACCCAAACCACAGGGCTGGAACCCAAACCACGGGGCTGGAACCCAAACCACGGGGCTGGAACCCAAACCACGGGGCTGGAACCCGAACCACGGGGCTGGAACCCAAACCACGGGGCTGGAACCCAAACCACGGGGCTGGAACCCAAACCACAGTACACACTACACTACACAGTGGACACTCCACTACACAGTGGACACTACACTACACAGTGGACACTACACTACACAGTGTAATGATGATGGTGCGTATTAGTGTGCATGCGTGGATGTGTGTATTTGTGCGTGGGTCAGTGTGTTACCTCATATCGAATGGGCTGATCCTTCTTTCCTACCGGAGCAAAATAAATGGTCGGAAACCTAAAGAGGGAGAGAAGGAGAGACACGCAATCAGTCTGGAAGTCACTAGGGGTCACCAGGGGTCACTAGAGGTCACTAGGGTTCACTAGAGGTCAGGGGGTTCGCAGCGGGGGTCAGAGGTCAGGGGGATCACAGAGGGTCATAGGTCAGGGTGATGAGGGTCACTCAGATCTGAGATCTTTAAGGACCTTTTGTCCAGAGAGCTTTACCTCTTGTGATCATATTATTGCAGTATTTGTACGATTAGGCATTCTTTTCATAAATCAAAGTGCCAATAAGGAGTAAGCAGTGAGTGAGTGAGTGAGTGAGTGAGTGAGTGAATGGTTGAGTGAGTGAGAGAGTGAGAGGGTGTTTTACCCTTGGACATCGTAGCCTAGCGGAACATCGTTAGCTGTAGCGTCCATCTCAGCAACGATGAGGTTGGGATCCAAGTAGAGCTGGCAATAAGAAAAATAATGCATATAAATATCGGTATAGATATAGGTGATATAAACCTGTTCAGGTAGCTCAGTATAGACTGGTTCCTAGGTTTAGATATAGGGGATATAGACCTGCTCAGCCAGCTCAGTGTAGAGGTATAGATATAGGGGATATAGACCTGTCCAGCCAGCTCTGTGTAGACTAGTTCCTAGGTATAGATATAGTTGATATAGACCTGCTCAGCCAGCTCTGTGTGCACTGGTTTCTAGGTATAGATATAGGTGAAATAGACCTGCTCAGCCAGCTCAGTGTAGAGGTATAGATATAGGTGATATAGACCTGCTCAGCTAGCTCGGTGTAGAGGTATAGATATAGATGATATAGACCTACTCAGCCTGCTCAGTGTAGAGGTATAGATATAGGTGATATAGACCTGCTCAGCTAGCTCGGTGTAGAGGTATAGATATAGATGATATAGACCTGCTCAGCTAGCTCGGTGTAGAGGTATAGATATAGGTGATATAGACCTGCTCAGCTAGCTCGGTGTAGAGGTATAGATATAGGTGATATAGACCTGCTCAGCTAGCTCGGT
>NC_079433.1:2230454-2262954 GCF_026213295.1 Gadus chalcogrammus | reverse complement strand
GGTTAGCATAATAACATGTGTCTGGGTTAGCATAATAACATGTGTCTGGGTTAGCACAATAACATGTGTCTGGGTTAGCACGATAACATGTGTCTGGGTTAGCATAATAACATGTGTCTGGGTTAGCATAATAACATGTGTCTGGGTTAGCATAATAACATGTGTCTGGGATAGCATAATAACATGTGTAATGTATAATAGGTGATGGACCTTCGCCAGCTGGACGGACCCCTTCAGCCGGGAAGCTGCCTTGGCAAAGTCTGGAGCCAACTTCTTACAGTGACCACACCTGAGGAGCGAGAGGTACAGACTCTTAACATGGCTCTAGAAACAGGTACAGACTCTTAACATGGCTCTAGAAACAGGTACAGACTCTTAACATGGCTCTAGAGAAAGGTACAGACTCACCTCTATATAGAAAGGTACAGACGCCTAGAGGTACAGACTCCTAGCTCTAGGGGTACAGACTCCATAGCTCTGGGTACAGACGCCTAGCTATAGAGGTACAGACTCCTAGCTCTAGGGGTACAGATTCCTAGCTATAGAGGGGTACAGACTCCTAGCTCTAGAGGTACAGACTCCTAGCTCTAAATACAGACTCCTAGCTATAGAGGTACAGACTCCATAGCTCTGGGTACAGACGCCTAGCTATAGAGGTACAGACTCCTAGCTCTAGGGGTACAGACTCCTAGCTATAGAGGTACAGACTCCTAGCTCTAGGGGTACAGACTCCTAGCTATAGAGGTACAGACTCCTAGCTATAGAGGTACAGACTCCTAGCTATAGATACAGAGAGGGGTACAGATGCCTAGCTATGGTGAGGTACAGATTCCTAGCTCTAGAGAAAAGTACATACATGATACATGACAGATACATATGTGTTATGTGTAGTTATATCAATAGTGTTAGTTACACACAGTAATAGATACATAATAGTGTTAGTTATTGTGAGATGAATAGTGTTAGGAACATGATAGATACATGATAGTGCTAATTCTATTAAATGGTATATCATGGTCATATTAAATAGATAGAAAATAGTGTTAGTTACATGATAGATACATAATGGTGTTAGTTGTATTAAGATGAATAGTGTTAGTTACATCACAGATACATGATAGTGTTTCTTGTAGTTAGATGAATCGTGTTAGTTACATCACAGATACATGATAGTGCAGGTTCTATCAAACGGTAGAGATACACAATAGACGGTGCGAGAAGCTCGAGCCGGTTACCATGGCGCGTGGAACATCACCAGCAGGGTCTCGTGCTCCGCCGCCAGGTACTCGAACTCCTCGTCTCCGAGCTCGAGCACGTCGCGCCTGTCGCCCAGTGTCAGCGCGAGGGCGCAGAGCAGGGCGAGCGGCACGCTTCCTCTCATGGTCAAAGCAAACGCGGCGAAGTTCATTCATTCATGAATCACAACAAAGACAAGACGCTCCCTGCTGTCAGCCGTGCGGGCGGGACGTAAACACTACCACCGCAACGGGAGCCTCCTATTGGTGGAGCCGGCTGATGCGATGTAAGCAAACTATTGGTCAGGTGATCTGTCAATCAAACTAACTCAACCTATTGGCGTTCGCCTTTTTATTATCCACTTCTTACCTTTGTAGATAATATACATCCTTATATCTACATAGCTATCAACAGCTAGATAATTTATTATTTGTTTGTTCCTATAAACTGTTCCTATAAATATATAAGATAATTATAAAGGGTAATACAGGTTTAATAGATGAGCTCAACGGCTTTATTCCTCATTATGCATTCCTATAACTATATAAGCTAATTATAAAGGCTAATGAAAATGGCAAAATTTAAAGTGTACCACACTGAGATTAACACAAATTCTGGAAGAGACTGACGTCACACACACATTCAATCTCATGTTTATTCCAAAACCATTCCAAAGAAACAACTCAACTCATTCTGGTCAGTCATTGGTTGATGGCCCAACAGGAAGTGACATAGGGCAGGAAGTGACACACGTCCTGCTGGAGGAGTATAAATGGAGGGTGGCTTTGAGTAGTATAGTAGTGCAGCTCCCAGTATAACCAGTAGACTATAGCAGTGCAGCTACCAGTATAACCAGTAAACTATAGTAGGACTGGGCAGCTCCCAGTATAACCAGTAGACTATAGCGGTGCTGGTTGGCTCCCAGTTGTACCAGTAGACTATAGTGGTAAGGGCAGCTCCCAGTATAACCAGTAGGCTATAGTGGTACATCCAGGAATCGGACGTCCGTCGATGAGTCTTAGGTCGAGCAAAAAGCTTGAGCGTGATTGGCCAGTTTTCAGTCAGGGGCTGCTTCCTGGTCTCTGATTGGCCGATGGGGTGCTTCCTGGCATCTGATTGGCCGATGGGCCGGGGAGCAGGATTTCTGTTTCGCGGACTGGAAGAGTTTCATCAACTGGTGGAAACGATCACAGACCTGGAGAGAGGAAAGGAGACAAGGAGAGGAGAGGAGGAGAAAGGATAGTAGGATAGGAGATGAGGAGAGAGGGGAAAACACGGTCCAACTGCTTTACATGTTACGAAAACAAACTATTAACACTACCAGATTATAATCTACTAGTTTATAATCTATAGTTCATTGGCCAATCCATAGATTATAAACTGTAACTAGTTTATAATCAGTTTTACTTGATTGGACACTTGTTCTGTGTGTCGTTCCGGTCTCTCACCTGATTGGACGTTTTGTTCCCCAGGCGGGCGGCGAGGAGGCAGAACGTGTTCTGATTGGCTCCCATCCTCTGACAGCTCATCAGGATGGAACGGTCCAACTCCCTGTAGGGGGGGTCAGGGTTATTAACACACACACACACACACACACACACACACACACACACACACACACACACACACACACACACACACACACACACACACACACACACACACACACACACACACACACACACACTGTTGAAGCCATTACACTGATTTGTGCTTTACCTATGTCATAGCTATCATATTCATCTGAGTAACTTATAATGAAATACTATTGATCATGTTGAAGTGAAATGATGGTGATGATGATGATGATGATGATGATGATGATGCAATGATGATGTCAGGGGGTGGTAACTCTATATGTAGATGCACCTGAGCACAGGTGGAAGCGAGTTTTCTGTTTAAGGTGAGTTTAATTATTCTGCTGTTACGGTAACGCAATAAAGATCGCATTGTGACACTACGAAAGGATGAATGCGCCTTTATTTACTGACTGCCCCCTACACACACACACACACACACACACACACGTCACACACACACACACACACACACACGCCTCACCGTGTCCACAGAACCAGTTTGTCTCCAGACGGGCCGAGGCGGACGTTGTCGGCCCAGACAGAGGAGGAGGGACTCCTGCATTGTCCTCCTCCTCCTCCTCCTCCTCCTCCTTCATCTCCTCCTCCTCCTCCTCCTCCTTCATCTCCTCCTCCTCCTCCTCCTCCTTCATCTCCTTCATCTCCTCCTCCTCCTGCTCCTCCCCCCCCCTCCTGCCCAGTGTCTGTCTCCCCCTCCCCTGGTTCTGGGAGATGGTTCTTAACCCTGGACCCAGTCCTCCACCTCAGGCTCCTCCTCCTCTCTTCAGGGCTACCAGTAGGGCTACCAGTAGGGCTACCAGTAGGGCTAAGAGCAGCAGGGCTACCAGTAGGGCTAAGAGCAGCGGGGCTACCAGTAGGGCTACCAGTAGGGCTACCAGTAGGGCTACCAGTAGGGCTAAGAGCAGCAGGGCTACCAGTAGGGCTAAGAGCAGCGGGGCTACCAGTAGGGCTACCAGTAGGGCTACCAGCAGGGCTACCAGTAGGGCTACCAGTAGGGCTAGGAGTAGCAGGGCTAAGAACAGCAGGACTAAGAGGGTCAGGGGTGGGGGCGGGGCCAGGGCCAGGGGTGGGGGCGGGGCCAGGGCCAGGGGTGGGGGCGGGGCCGGTGGCCTGCACCAGGACGAAGCCCATGCGTTGGAAGGCCAGGTTGAGGGGCAGCAGGGGGGGGTACGTCTGTCCTGCCGGGACGCTGAACCTCCTGCTGAGCAGGACTCTATGGCAACGCCGCGACCGCCGGACACCAGTGGGTATTATGGTCTGGAGGGGGGAGGAGCTAGGTGCTATGGTCTGGAGGGAGGAGGAGCTAGGCACTACGGTCTGGAGGGGGGAGGAGCTAGGCACTACGGTCTGGAGGGGGGAGGAGCTAGGTGCTACGGTCTGGAGGGGGGAGGAGCTAGGTGCTACGGTCTGGAGGGGGGAGGAGCTAGGTGCGACGGTCTGGAGGGGGGAGGAGCTAGGTGCTACGGTCTGGAGGGGGGAGGAGCTAGGTGCTACGGTCTGGAGGGGGGAGGAGCTAGGTGCTACGGTCTGGAGGGGGGAGGAGCTAGGTGCTACGGTCTGGAGGGGGGAGGAGCTAGGTGCTACGGTCTGGAGGGGGGAGGAGCTAGGTGTGACGGTCTGGAGGGGGGAGGAGCTAGGTGCTACGGTCTGGAGGGGGGAGGAGCTAGGTGTGACGGTCTGGAGGGGGGAGGAGCTAGGTGCTACGGTCTGGAGGGGGGAGGGGCTAGGCGCTACGGTCTGGAGGGGGGAGGAGCTAGGCGCTACGGTCTGGAGGGGGGAGGAGCTAGGTGCGACGGTCTGGAGGGGGGAGGAGCTAGGCACTACGGTCTGGAGCGAGGAGGAGGAGCTAGGCACTACGGCCTGGAGGGGGGAGGAGCTAGGCGCTACGGTCTGGAGCGAGGAGTAGATGATTGGCAGACTCCTCTGAAACAGAAACAGAATCCCATTCAGGTCTCCATCAGATTTCTCGATGGAATAATAGGTAGAAAACGCAATTTCTTGAACAGTTGGTAAATGTACGGTACCTCTCCACACACACACACACACACACACACACACACACACACACACACACACACACACACACACACACACACACACACACACACACACACACACACACACACACACACACACACACACACACACACACACTCCTTAGTAGCGGTATTTCAGCATCATAAATGATGTTGTGGACCCACTGAGAGCCAGGCAGGCAGCAGTCTCTGGTCCCTCTCCACCGGGGGGCGCTGTCCGGCTGGCTCCACCCTGCGGCTGCAGGCGGCCGGCATCGAACCCACGGCCCGCTGGGACCGGTACATCTGGACACAAGCACGGAAACAAAGGGGGCGGATTGGGGCCAAACTCGTATCAAACCTCACCATGAAGATAGATATCAAACCTCACCATGAAGATATCAAACCTCACCATGAAGATATCAAACCTCACCATGAAGATATCAAACCTCACCATGAAGATATCAAACCTCACCATGAAGATATCAAACCTCACCATGAAGATATCAAACCTCACCATGAAGATATCAAACCTCACCATGAAGATAGATATCAAACCTCACCATGAAGATATCAAACCTCACCATGAAGATATCAAACCTCACATTAAGATATCAAAACTCACCATGAAGATATCAAACCTCACCATGAAGATATCAAACCTCACCATGAAGATATCAAACCTCACATTAAGATATCAAACCTCACCATGAAGATATCAAACCTCACCATTAAGATATCAAACCTCACCATGAAGATACGTTATCTAGATCTTATTGGTGAGGTTTGATACGTAATGGTGAGGTTTGATATCTTTATACGAGCTCTAGAACCTAGGGGTCCAGCTCTAGAACCTAGGGGTCCAGCTCTAGAACCTAGGGGTCCAGCTTTAGAACCTAGGGGTCCAGCTCTAGACCCTAGGGGTCCAGCTCTAGAACCTAGGGGTGCAGCTCTAGACCCTAGGGGTCCAGTTCTAGACCCTAGGGGTCCAGCTCTAGAACCTAGGGGTCCAGCTCTAGACCCTAGGGGTCCAGCAGTAGAACCGTGTCCAGTGGTTGACAGTGCGCGTGTGTTCACCTTGATGATGTTGTTGGGGACCCCGGCCCGACAGCACTGTAGGATCCTCTGTCGTATCTGAGCGCAGCTCCTACGCACCAGGAAGTGAGACACCAGCTGAACCGGCTGCGCAGTCCCCTCCATGGTCCTCAGACCCAGCACCACAAGACTGCACACACACACATAATGGGATAATGAGTCCATGTTGTGATAATGGGTCCATGTAGAGATAATGAATGTGATAATGAGTCCATGTTGAGATAATGAGTCCATGTTGTGATGAGTCCATCTTGTGGTAATGAGTCCATGTTGTGTTAATGAGTCCATGTTGTGATAATGAGTCCATGTTGCGGTATTGAGTCCATGTTGTGGTAATGAGTCCATGTTGTGTTAATGAGTCCATGTTGTGGTAATGAGTCCATCTTGTGGTAATGAGTCCATGTTGTGATAGTGAGTCCATGTTGTGATAATGAGTCCATGTTGTGTTAATGAGTCCATGTTGTGGTAATGAGTCCATCTTGTGGTAATGAGTCCATGTTGTGATAGTGAGTCCATGTTGTGATAATGAGTCCATGTTGTGTTAATGAGTCCATGTTGTGGTAATGAGTCCATCTTGTGGTAATGAGTCCATGTTGTGATAATGAGTCCATGTTGTGATAATGAGTCCATCTTGTGGTAGTGAGTCCATGTTGTGTTAATGAGTCCATGTTGTGATAATGAGTCCATGTTGTGATGAGTCCATGTTGTGATAATGAGTCCATGTTGTGATAATGAGTCCATGTTGTGATAATGAGTCCATGTTGTGATAATGAGTCCATGTTGTGGTAATGAGTCCATGTTGTGATAATGAGTCCATCTTGTGATAATGAGTCCATGTTGTGGTAATGAGTCCATGTTGTGGTAATGAGTCCATCTTGTGGTAATGAGTCCATGTTGTGATAATGAGTCCATGTTGTGATAATGAGTCCATCTTGTGGTAGTGAGTCCATGTTGTGATAATGAGTCCATGTTGTGGTAGTGAGTCTATCTTGTGGTAGTGAGTCTATCTTGTGGTAGTGAGTCTGTGCTGTGACAGTGAGTCCATGTTGTGGTAATGAGTCCATGTTGTGTTAATGAGTCCATGTTGTGGTAATGAGTCCATGTTGTGGTAATGAGTCTGTGCTGGGGTAGTGAGTCGATCGCACCAGTCCTCAGCAGCAGTGAAGACCCCGGCCTTGCGGGGGCGGTAGAGGGCCGGGGCCAGGCTGGCCGTGGGCAGCAGCTCAGGGTAGAGGAAGACGGAGCGCGTGGCGAACAGCCAGGCCAGCCGGGCGGGCAGGACCGGGTAGCAGCGCACTGAGAGAGAGGGCAGGGTCAGAGGTCAGGGTGGGGGTCAGGGGTGGGGGTCAGGGTCAGGGTGGGGGTCAGGGTCAGGGTGGGGGTCAGGGTGGGGGCTAGGGGTCAGGGTCAGAGGTCAGGGTGGGGGTTAGAGGTCAGGGTGGGGGCTAGGGGTCAGGGTCAGAGGTCAGGGTGGGGGTCAGGGTCAGGGGCAGAGGTCAGAGTGGGGGTCAGGGTCAGAGGTCAGGGTGGGGGTCAGGGGTGGGGTTTAGAGGTCAGGGGTGGGGGTTAGAGGTCAGGGCTAGAGGTCAAGGTTAGAGGTCAGGGCTAGAGGTCAGAGGTCAGGCTCTTACTGCGTCCGTGGGCATCGGGGGGGCGTGTCGGGGGCTGATACACCAGAGGAGAGCGCTGCACCTCCTCCAGGAGCAGCAGGGCCTCCCCGAGGCTGGAGGCCCTGAAGTAACTCCCCCCCCTCCCCCGCAGCGCCTCCCCCCTAAGAGCCAGCACCTCCAGCTCCACCTGGGGGGGAGACGGAGAGACGGAGAGAGAGAGAGAGAGAGAGACAGAGACAGAGACAGAGACAGAGACATAGAGAGAGAGAGAGAGAGAGAGAGAGAGAGAGAGAGAGAGAGAGAGAGAGAGAGAGACAGACAGAGAGAGAGACAGAGAGGGAGAGAGACAGAGAGAGAGAGAGACAGAGAGGGAGAGAGACACAGAGAGAGAGAGAGAGAGAGAGAGAGAGAGAGAGAGAGAGAGAGAGAGAGAGAGAGAGAGAGAGAGAGAGAGAGAGAGAGAGGGACAGAGAGGGAGAGGGAGAGAGAGAGAGAGAGAGAGAGAGAGAGAGAGGGAGAGGGAGGGACAGAGAGGGAGAGGGAGAGGGAGAGGGAGAGAGAGAGAGAGAGAGAGGGAGAGGGAGAGGGAGAGGGAGAGGGAGAGGGAGAGAGAGTTTCCATGATTACTTTTGGATATGCCGAAATCTACTGCATAGATTTGCGTTCCGACAGCCGGTTTAAACCTGTTACCAGGAAGTGCCTGGTGATGACATTGTGTTACCAGGAAATGACAGTGTGTTACCAGGAGGTGACAGTGTGTTACCAGGAGGTGACAGTGTGTTACCAGGAGGTGACAGTGTGTTACCAGGAGGTGAGAGTGTGTTACCAGTAGGTGCTTGGTGATGACAGTGTGTTACCAGGAAGTGAGAGTGTGTTACCAGGAAGTGAGAGTGTGTTACCAGGAGGTGACAGTGTGTTACCAGTAGGTGCTTGGTGATGACAGTGTGTTACCAGTAGGTGCTTGGTGATGACAGTGTGTTACCAGGAAGTGAGAGTGTGTTACCAGGAGGTGACAGTGTGTTACCAGTAGGTGCTTGGTGATGACAGTGTGTTACCAGTAGGTGCTTGGTGATGACAGTGTGTTACCAGGAAGTGAGAGTGTGTTACCAGGAAGTGAGAGTGTGTTACCAGGAGGTGACAGTGTGTTACCAGTAGGTGCTTGGTGATGACAGTGTGTTACCAGGAAGTGAGAGTGTGTTACCAGGAAGTGCTTGGTAACATCCGCCTCGCTGTGGAGCTCTGGGACGTAGCTCGTCAACAGATTGACCTGAAGCAGCAGCTGGACATGCTGACAAGAATAGAAGACATCAGGCTTAGTGTATACGTTAGGGTTATTACATACATTACGGTTAGCATATACAATAGGTTTGGTGTATCGATTAACGGTGTTATATACATTAGGGTCATTATATACATTAGGTTTAGTCTATCGCTCAAGGTTATTAAATAAATTAGGGTAAGTATATACATTAGGTTAGGTTAATGGATTAACGTTATTATATACATTAGGGTTAGTATATACATTAGGTTAGGTTAATGGATTAACGTTATTATATACATTAGGGTTAGTATATACATTAGGTTAGGTGTATGGATAAACGTTATTAAATACATTAGGGTAAGTATATACATTAGGTTAGGAGTATGGATTAACGTTATTAAATACGTTAGGGTAAGTAGTATATACATTAGGTTAGGAGTATGGATTAACGTTATTAAATACATTAGGGTTAGTATATACATTAGGTTAGGAGTATGGATTAACGTTATTATATACATTAGGGTTAGTATATACATTAGGTTAGGAGTATGGATTAACGTTATTATATACATTAGGGTTAGTATATACATTAGGGTTAGTATATACATTAGGGTTAGGTGTATGGATTAACGTTATTATATACATTAGGGTTAGTATATACATTAGGTTAGGAGTATGGATTAACGTTATTATATACATTAGGGTTAGTATATACATTAGGTTAGGAGTATGGATTAACGTTATTATATACATTAGGGTTAGTATATACATTAGGGTTAGGTGTATGGATTAACGTTATTATATACATTAGGGTTAGTATATACATTAGGTTAGGTTAATGGATTAACGTTATTATATACATTAGGGTTAGTATATACATTAGGGTTAGTATATACATTAGGGTTAGGTTTAATATATACATTAGTGTACACATTGTGTTACCTGCTGCAGCTGATGTCGTAGTCGTGTTTTCTGCGGGGCGTCCAGTGTTGGGGTGAAGGGTTCTGGGGTGTGCGGGTGGTGTGAGTGTGTCTTGTGTGTGTTGCGTGTGTTGTGTGTGTGTTTGCGGCTCCTCAACAGCTCCAGTTGCTGGCGGACCGTACGCAGCTCTCTGATTGGCCGATCCTGGGACACCACCGACCTAGAGCGGGTCGGCGACAGAGGGGATCATAAGTGTGTGTGTGTGTGTGTGTGTGTGTGTGTGTGTGTGTGTGTGTGTGTGTGTGTGCAACAGTACTTGTGTATGTGTGCGCGTGTGCGTGTGCGTGTGTGTGTCTTACATGGGTGAGTGTTCTTGGGGCTCATCCTCTTCCTCGTGGCCTTCATCATCACAGTCCTGACTGACGAGGTCCTCTTTTAACTAACACACAAATTATACAGACGCATAAGTCTACCTAAGACACACACACACACACATTATATACACAGTCCTCCATTAACTAACACACAAACACACACAATATACACACACACTGTCCTCCTTTAACTAACACACAGACACACACAATATACACACACACTGTCCTCCTTTAACTAACGCACAGACATTGGTTATCAATGGTCCTGATCGACTTAAAGGTGAGGCTGTAACCTTTCTAAGGGTACAAACATACATGTATACACACACGCATCCATACACACACACACATACATATGTATGTGTACATAATATAAAAACACACACACATACACATTATATACACACACATTATGTAACACACACTCACACACACACACATTATAGTATAAGGCTGGAACGCACCGTCTCAAACAGCTCCTCCATCAGCCCCGTCACCTCCTTCTCTGGAGACACAATCAACACACACTATGTAACACACACGCACATTATGTACACACAGACACATTACCCATCAGCCCCGTCACCTCCTTCTCTAGAGACACAATCAACACTTTCTTGTTTGTGTGTGTGTGTGTGTGTGTGTGTGTGTGTGTGTGTGTGTGTGAGAGAGACGTACTGGTGATGCGGACGGCGCGGTCGTCACGGTAATCCTCCTGGTCCGGTTCATGGTTATCAGCCAAGAAGTTATACTCTGGGTCATCCTCATCATCACACTCCTCTGAGAGAGAGAGAGAGAGAGAGAGAGAGAGAGAGAGAGAGAGAGAGAGAGAGAGAGAGAGAGAGAGAGAGAGAGAGAGAGAGAGAGAGAGAGAGAGAGAGAGAGGAGAGAGAGAGAGAGAGAGAGAGAGAGAGAGAGAGAGAGAGAGAGAGAGCGAGCGTGAGAGCGAGAGAGAAAGACACCTGTATTAGTACATCTGTAATAGTACACTTGTATTATCAAACCTTTAGTAGCCAACCTGTACTAGTACACCTTTATTAGTACACTTGTATTAGTAAACCTTTAGTAGCCAACCTGTACTAGTACACCTTTATTAGTACACTTGTATTATCAAACCTTTAGTAGCCAACCTGTACTAGTACACCTTTATTAGTACACTTGTATTAGTAAACCTTTAGTAGCCAACCTGTACTAGTACACCTTTATTAGTACACTTGTATTATCAAACCTTTAGTAGCCAACCTGTACTAGTACACCTTTATTAGTACACTTGTATTAGTAAACCTTTAGTAGCCAACCTGTACTAGTACACCTTTATTAGTACACTTGTATTAGTAAACCTTTAGTAGCCAACCTGTACTAGTACACCTTTATTAGTACACTTGTATTAGTACACTTCTACACACACTTACCTTCGTTTTCTACATCTGAGCTCATCAGGCCTCTCAGCCAATGAGTCCACTCCCTGTCCTCGGGGGCGGGGCCTAGGTCGTACATGTCAGGCGTGATGTCAGGGGCCCGAAGCTCCGCCTCCAGGCGACCCAGGGGGACGTTCCTCAGAGGACGCTTTGAGCGTGTGCGGTAGGCCATCAGGTTGTCCTCTAGCAGCTGAGAGAGAGAGAGAGATCTAGTAGCCTGGTAGGGTATTTAGACGTACCTGGTAGGGTTAGTGAGTAGGCCTACCTAGTATGGTTGGTTAGTAGGGCTACCTGGTAGGGTTAGAGAGTAGGCCTAACCGGTAGGGTTAGTGAGTAGGCCTACCTGGTAGGGTTAGTGAGTAGGCCTACCTGGTAGGGTTAGTGAGTAGACCTACCTGGTAGGGTTAGAGAGTAGGCCTACCTGGTAGGGTTAGAGAGTAGGCCTACCTGGTAGGGTTAGAGAGTAGGCCTACCTGGTAGGGTTAGTGAGTATGCCTGCCTGGTAGGGTTAGAGAGTAGGCCTACCTGGTCGGGTTAGACAGTAGGCCTACCTGGTAGGGTTAGATAGTAGGCCTACCTGGTAGGGTTAGATAGTATGCCTACCTGGTAGGGTTAGATAGTATGCCTACCTGGTAGGGTTAGATAGTAGGCCTACCTGGTAGGGTTAGATAGTAGGCCTACCTGGTAGGGTTCCATGCAGGACAGCTCTTCCTCCACAGCGTGTAGTTTTTCCAAGAAGGAGCTGTCAGTCACAGGGTTGGTGGGAGGAGCTTGGGGAGGAGGGGGCGGTCCCATGGAGATAGACTCCGCCCTCCGGCGTTTGGACCGAGCGGTCTGGGAAACACAGTTCAGGGTTAGTTAGCGCATGTAGCTACTGAGTTAGGGTTGGTTAGTGCAAGTAGTGCTACTGAGTTAGGGTTAGGGTGAGCGCTATGTAGTGAGTAATAGTGAGTTATGGTAAGGATGAGCGCTATATTCTGAGTTAGGGTGAGTGCTATAGTGAGTTAGGGTTAGGGTGAGTGCTATAGTGAGTTAGGGTTAGGGTGAGTGCTATAGTGAGTTAGGGTTAGGGTGAGTGCTATAGTGAGTTAGGGTTAGGGTGAGTGCTATAGTGAGTTAGGGTTAGGGTGAGTGCTATAGTGAGTTAGGGTTAGGGTGAGTGCTATAGTGAGTTAGGGTTAGGGTGAGTGCTATAGTGAGTTAGGGTTAGGGTGAGTGCTATATAGTGAGTTAGGGTTAGGGTGAGTGCTATAGTGAGTTAGGGTTAGGGTGAGTGCTATAGTGAGTTAGGGTTAGGGTGAGTGCTATAGTGAGTTAGGGTTAGGGTGAGTGCTATAGTGAGTTAGGGTTAGGGTGAGTGCTATAGTGAGTTAGGGTTAGGGTGAGTGCTATAGTGAGTTAGGGTTAGGGTGAGTGCTATAGTGAGTTAGGGTTAGGGTGAGTGCTATAGTGAGTTAGGGTTAGGGTGAGTGCTATAGTGAGTTAGGGTTAGGGTGAGTGCTATAGTGAGTTAGGGTTAGGGTGAGTGCTATATAGTGAGTTAGTGTTAGGGTGACGCTGTATAGTGAGTAACAGTGAGTTAAGGTTAAGGAGACGCTACAGTGAGTAACAGTGAGTTAAGGTTAGGGAGACGCTACAGTGAGTAACAGTGAGTTAGTGTGTACTTCAGTACTCAGTACCTCATGTATTCTACAGTGAGTAACAGTGAGTTAGTGTGTCCTTTAGTACTCAGTACCTCATGTATTCTGGTTCCTCTGGGAGACGAGGCGGTGCTCTCCATGTCACTCTCCTGGAACGTCTGAACACAGAACAGATAGAGATAGATATAGCTATAGAGAGATGTAGGTGTATAGAGATATAAAGACATAGAAATGCATCCATACACAGGGCTTTACCCAGTCAACACCAGAGTGGGGCAGCACCAGCGTTACACACGTTAACATAGGCCTGATAGCATGTTAACATAGGCCTGATAACATGTTAACGTAGGGCTGATAACATGTTAACATCGGTCTGATATCATGTTAACATAGGCCTGATAGCATGTTAACATAGGCCTGATAGCATGTTAACGTAGGGCTGATAACATGTTAACGTAGGGCTGATAACATGTTAACATAGGCCTGATAGCATGTTAACGTAGGGCTGATAACATGTTAACATAATGTTAACATGTTATCAGCCCTACGTTAACATGCTATCAGGCCTATGTTACATAGGCCTGATAGCATGTTAACGTAGGGCTGATAACATGTTAACATAGGCCTGATAGCATGTTAACATAAGCCTGATAACATGTTAACATAGGCCTGATTACATGTTAACGTAGGGCTGATAACATGGTAACATAGGCCTGATAGCATGTTAACATAAGCCTGATAACATGTTAACGTAGCATACGTAATATTATACATATATGACATTGTACATGTATAACATGCATATGATCAGGACGTACATCTTCAGCGGTCTCATCTTCCTCGTCATCCTCTGGGTGATACTCTTCATCAGAAGAGTCTTCCTCAGCCAGGTGGATGTCAACAAACTGGGGGGCCTTTAAACAAAAATAAATAAAGTGCTTAATATACACCAAACATATAAAACATATACAACATACATCAATAGAATATGTGTTTAATATACACCAAACATCAACCATAGATAATATACATTTATTAAAGAACAGCAATCAAATATGTATTTTATATAGTCAAATATACAGAATATCCAACTAATAAACATATATAATATATATTAACCATATGTCTTTAATATATATATATTTAATAGAAAATATATATGAAATATCTATTGAATACTTTATGTTCATTCATGTTGAAATGTTCCTATTTTCTATGTATACAAAATACATCTGTGCCATATTTAAAACTATCAATACAATATATATAAACATCAGACTATAGATAAACATATCAGATTATATATAAACATATCAGACTATATATAAACATATCAGACTATACATAAACATAGAACCACTGACCTTGACCTCTGAGGCCTTCTTGATGGGGGACATGTTCCACGCTGGAATCACCTGACACACACACACACACACACACACACACACACACACACACACACACACACACACACACACACACACACACACACACACACACACACACACACACACACACACAGAGGTTAGATGATGGACTTCCAAGCCAATCAGAGGCCCCTTCCTCTGTTAAGCTAATGGTGAGGTTAAGGTAGAGTTAAGGTAAGGGTTAAGTTAAGCTAAGGGTTCTTACCACTCCTCTCTCCACCACCTCTTTCAGCTTGGACCGGGTCATCTTGGGCTCCTGGGGGCACACACAGGGTCAGAGACAGACAGACAGACAGACGGACAGACAGAGAGGGGGGAGAGAGAGAGAGAGAGAGAGAGAGAGAGAGAGAGAGAGAGAGAGAGAGAGAGAGAGAGAGAGAGAGAGAGAGAGAGAGAGACAGAGACAGAGACAGAGACAGAGACAGAGAGAGAGAGACAGAGAGAGAGAGAGAGAGAGAGAGAGACAGAGAGAGAGAGAGAGAGACACTCACAAAGGGCGGCACAGCCTCCGTCTCGTTGAGAGCTGCTTTCATCATGGCCACCACATGCTCGTTAGTGATCACTTCCTGTTGGTCAAACACACTCGTTAGTGATCACTTCCTGTTGGTCAAAAACACTTGTTAGTGATCGCTTCCTGTTGGTCAAACACACTCGTTAGTGATCACTTCCTGTTGGTCAAACACACTCGTTAGTGATCACTTCCTGTTGGTCAAACACACTCGTTAGGGATCACTTCCTGTTGGTGGTAGCTGTGATGTAGCTGTGATGTAGCTGTTGTGTACCTGTGATGTAGCTGTTGTGTAGCTGTGATGTAGCTGTGATGTAGCTGTGATGTAGCTGTTGTGTAGCTGTGATGTAGCTGTGATGTAGCTGTGATGTTGCTGTTGTGTAGCTGTGATGTAGCAGTGATGTTGCTGTTGTGTAGCTGTGATGTAGCAGTGATGTAGCTGTGGTGTAGCTGTTGTGTAGCTGTGATGTAGCTGTGATGTTGCTGTTGTGTAGCTGTGATGTAGCTGTGGTGTAGCTGTGGTGTAGCTGTGATGTAGCTGTTGTGTAGCTGTGATGTAGCTGAGATGTAGTTGTGGTGTAGCTGTGATGTAGCAGTGATGTTGCTGTTGTGTAGCTGTGATGTAGCTGTGATGTAGCAGTGATGTAGCTGTTGTGTAGCTGTGATGTTGCTGTTGTGTAGCTGTGATGTAGCTGTGGTGTAGCTGTGGTGTAGCTGCAGTGTAGCTGTGATGAAGCAGTGATGTAGCAGTGATGTAGCTGTGGTGTAGCTGTGCTGTAGCTGTTGTGTAGCTGTGATGTTGCTGTTGTTAGCTGTGATGTAGCAGTGATGTAGCTGTGGTGTAGCTGTGATGTAGCTGTTGTGTAGCAGTGATGTAGCTGTGGTGTAGCTGTGATGCAGACCCACATGGAGGATGTTCTTGACATTGACGGCGGTCAGCTTGTGATGTCTGGACTTCGTCTCCAGCGATTGGTCCAGAAGTCGGTCCATCTCTAGCCTGGGCTCCGCCTCCTCTTCACTGTCAGATGTCATCTTGCTCCGCCTCCTCTTCTCCCCCCGGGCACGCCCCCCTCCCGCCGGCCCCCCCACCTGGTCCACACGGTCTGGGAGACAAAACTATACTCTTAGAAAACCAAGTAACCCCAACCCATAATGTAACAATGTAACAATGAGAGAATGAGATAATGTCAAGATTGGATAATGTGAGAATGTATCAATGAGATAATGTCACAATGAGATAATGTGTGAATGTAACAATGAGATCATCTTACCCATGGTGATGACCAGGCTGGAATCTGTCGTGTCTTCCTCCACCAGCAGATTCTCTTCCTCTTCCTCTTGAGACTGCTGCAGTGCATTGTGGGTGGAGCCTGGAGACTGCTGCAGTGCATTGTGGGAGGAGCCAGGATACTGTTGCAGTGCATCGTGGGAGGAGCCTGGGGACTGCTGCAGTGCATTGTGGGAGGAGCCTGGGAACTGTTGCAGTGCATTGTGGGAGGAGCCTGGGGACTGCTGCAGTGCATTGTGGGAGGAGCCAGGGGACTGCTGCAGTGCATTGTGGGAGGAGCCAGGGGACTGCTGCAGTGCATTGTGGGAGGAGCCTGGTGACTGCTGCAGTGCATTGTGGGAGGAGCCAGGGGACTGCTGCAGTAAATTGTGGGAGGAGCCTGGGGACTGCTGCAGTGCATTGTGGGGGGTGATTTTGACGCGTTTGCGTTCAGGATTCATGGTCGTCTTCTAATTAGAAGGAAGATGAAGACAGAAAGAAGATATTTGTGTGACATCATAACCACAATCACCAAGAAGATGTTTTCGATAAGCCATGGATTAAGAAGACACTTCTACGCTTCCAAGTTTTAAATGTAAAAACACTTTGAAATGCATCGCTTGGGTCTAGTTAAGTAATCAGTAATAATAATATTAATACATATTAATATATTTCAGTCAGTGTGTCTCTTTCTGCAGCAATATTGAAGGATGCAGTAGATCAAAATAATAAATAGATAACAGTAATCAATGATTATGACTGGTAAAAGCTTGCTGAACTCTTTGTTTCAGTGTGTACTGCTTGGCTATAAGGAGATGAGGAGGCAAAGGAGGAGCAGGAGGAGGCTATATGGAGATATGAGGAGCAGGAGGCTATATGGAGATATGAGGAGCAGCAGGAGGCTATAAGGAGATATGAGGAGCAGGAGGAGGCTATAAGGAGATATGAGGAGCAGGAGGCTATAAGGAGATATGAGGAGCAGGAGGCTATAAGGAGATATGAGGAGCAGGAGGCTATAAGGAGATATGAGGAGCAGGAGGAGGCTATAAGGAGATATGAGGAGCAGGAGGCTATAAGGAGATATGAGGAGCAGGAGGAGGCTATAAGGAGATATGAGGAGCAGGAGGCTATAAGGAGATATGAGGAGCAGCTGGAGGCTATAAGGAGATATGAGGAGCAGGAGGCTATAAGGAGATATGAGGAGCAGGAGGCTATAAGGAGATATGAGGAGCAGGAGGCTATAAGGAGATATGAGGAGCAGCTGGAGGCTATAAGGAGATATGAGGAGCAGGAGGCTATAAGGAGATATGAGGAGCAGCTGGAGGCTATAAGGAGATATGAGGAGCAGGAGGCTATAAGGAGATATGAGGAGCAGGAGGCTATAAGGAGATATGAGGAGCAGGAGGCTATAAGGAGATATGAGGAGCAGGAGGAGGCTATAAGGAGATATGAGGAGCAGGAGGAGGCTATAAGGAGATATGAGGAGCAGGAGGCTATAAGGAGATATGAGGAGCAGGAGGCTATAAGGAGATATGAGGAGCAGGAGGAGGCTATAAGGAGATATGAGGAGCAGGAGGCTATAAGGAGATATGAGGAGCAGGAGGAGGCTATAAGGAGATATGAGGAGCAGCAGGAGGCTATAAGGAGATATGAGGAGCAGGAGGCTATAAGGAGATATGAGGAGCAGGAGGAGGCTATAAGGAGATATGAGGAGCAGGAGGCTATACAGAGAATTGATAAACTACGACAAGAACTACAACAACAACAACAACACAACACAAGGAGCGCGGTTCTTACCCGCCATTGACTTCCGCTTGTGGATTAAAACTACAATTCCGGGTGTGAACGTCTTCGTTCCCCATGAAACGTACAGAACTACACTGGTTTGATACCGGTCCCTCGTCTCTCAACTGGTCTGAAACCGGTTCCTCGTCTCTCAACTGGTCTGAAACCAGTACCTCGTCTCTCCTCCAGTCGGACCTCAGCTCGACCGTTTCCGGGGGAGGGCCCTATTTCCTAACCAATCACTATAGTCCAACGTTCCCGCCATCATTCAACGTAGTTTATAGTGGACAAGGTCCTTTCCTTCGCTTAGGGTGCGATAAAGGCTTCGCTCGAATTCTGGACCAAACTCTGACCTATTTTTCTTCAAGACATGAAGGAAAATTCCCAAGTACTAAAAATGAAAACCGCGTTGCTGAGATGATCCGACCACAGCCACACGACGTCATCAGGCGACGACGGAAGTCTCGGTCAGCAGCGGGGAACTACAAGTCCCGAAGACGGACTACAAAAAGCGCGCCTCAGATGCCGTGTTGTTTCATGCAGCCAGTGATATAAACTTGGCCAATTCGAAAAACATTACTTCATTACCAAGGATGGAAAGACAATTTAAACAAAAGTATAATAGGCCAGTTACATAAGTGAAAGGAAATGGATGCGACGTTGAGAAGAGTTTATCTATATTCTTTCTTCATCTTTTTATTCCGTCCTTGGTAGTGAGGTCACATTTATCACCGGGTTGTTTATATCGCCTCCTCCTCAATCAGCGTCGTGATTGAGTCCAGCTGTGGTTCATTCATAAAACCGGAGCCGTTCATTCAGCAGAAATCGGAGCCGCTCATTCATCAGAACCGGGAGCCATTCATCAGAACCCGGAGCCATTCATCAGAACCCGGAGCCATCCGGCCAGTGGACCTTAGGAACATGAAGTTTCCCGCAGCCCGCTGGCTCCTGGTCCGGTCCCCTCGCCCTGACCCTCGTCCCGGTCCCGGGGGACCCCCGTCCCGGTCCCTGCGGACCCTCGCCCTGACCCCGGAGAGGATCCCACGCTTCCTCATCCCGTCTCCCGCGCACCCCGCACGGCGGCCCTCCGCGGGCTCCCCTGACGTCAGCCCCGGCGCAAGTCGGCGGGCCGGACCGACTTCCCGGTTCCTCCGTCTCCCCGCCTCAGGCCTCGGGGCAACGCGCCGCCGCAGCGGGGACGCGGACACCGATGAATCGACGCGCGCAGCCATGTCCCTGCCGCACGTGGGGAAGGTTACGACGCCGTACGGGTTCCGCGCGGTGCTCGAGTCGAGCCCCTGCTGCCGTCGGCGGGAATCTCTTTTCCATCACAAACTCAAAACTCCAGCCGTCCCGGTGACTGACAGCCCGCAAGCGGAAGAGTATCCTGAAGCCAGAGAGCAGCGCTCCTGCGGGACGGCGCGCGGCCCCCGGCTGACCCCGCGGTGACGGTCGGGTGACCCCAAACGTCACCTCACATATTCCGTAATTTTAAAGACTTTTATTTAACTTGCTACGAATTTTCAAATAAAGAAATGAACATCGTGAAGTATTGTGTTAACGCTTTTTCCTCCAAACATAATTAACCTTTAACCACTGGAAACACTCCTAACACTGGGCTGGTGGATAATTCAATATATCTTTTTTTTTGCCATGGGCCCCCCCTCTGCCTTGGAGGCCCCCCCCCCCCTCTGCCTTGGTTTTAAAACCAGAAGTAAGAATTCAATTTTTAATTTTTTTTTGGGGGCCCCCTCAGGACTTGGGGCCCTGCGCGTAGTGCGCGTTATGGGAGCGGCGGCATTGTGTTTATCTAGAGACTGGACATTAGTGATCGGCTGGCCGATATTTCGGATCGACATTGGCGTTTTTTACGTGCATTTGCCGATAGATACAATTTGTAATTTCTATGTAAATTGAGGGAGCAAAAGCAGTATCGGCTCAAGAAAAAAGGCAGCCCGTATGGGTCATCGACGGCTAATCCATAACTGTCGATCCCTACTGGACATAATAGCCGGTTAATGACTTTATAGAGCGTACTTCATACCCGCTTATGTTGTCCTGAGTCCCGACCAAAGCCAAAGAACGCTAAAATGTCCCGGTTTCCACCAACCGCTATGCAATGTCAGCGATTACACAGCCAACGTTCTCATTCTAGCCCGATCGGTAACTTAGATTTGGTCAGTATTGCTACTTGATGCCGCCCGGCCCGTCCCAGACTCTTCCTCCAGCGGCCCCCGTCTGGAGTCTAGACAAGAGTCTTTACATGGAGAGTCTGGATAAATATTTAAATTGGGGGAGTCTTTACATGGAGAGTCTGGATAAGTATTTAAATTGGGGGAGTCTTTACATGGAGAGTCTGGATAAGTATTTAAATTGGGAGAGTCTAGATAAGTCTACATGGAGTCTGGATAAAAATCTTTCCATGCAGTCTGGATAAGTCTTGACATGGAGTCTAGATAAGAGTCTTTACATGAGTATAAGAGTCTTCCATGACGGAACGTTTACACGTTTTCTGAAACTAGGAAGGAATATAGACTATGAAACACATCCTCTGATTGGTTGACTGCTGGTTGAAACCCAGACATCCGATTGGTCTGATAAACGAGGCATTCAGTTTTCAGCCATTTTATTGGTTCGCACTCAGCTGTGTTATGAAAATAGGTCAGTAGAAAGAAATAAGTGAAAAAGTGTTTTTCAATCATCCAGTCAAGGCCTTTATAACATCCAATCCCAGGGTACGTGGCCTTGATACCGTCCAATGGGGAGAGAGGAGTTGATACCGTCCAATGGGGAGAGAGGAGTTGATACCGTCCAATGGGGAGAGGAGTTGATATCGTCCAATGGAGAGAGAGGAGTTGATACCGTCCAATGGAGAGAGAGGAGTTGATACCCTCCAATGAGGAGAGAGGAGTTGATACCGTCCAATGGAGAGAGAGGAGTTGATACCCTCCAATGAGAAGAGACCAGCTGGTAAAACAAATAAAATCCTTGGCGATCGTTAAAGAAGTGCAGCATCACAATGTCTGACCTCTGATCCCTGGAGGACCAATCGGCACGCCCCCACCCCGTAGCCACGCCCCCACACCGTAGCCACGCCCCCATCCCGACTTGGTTTGACAGGCCCTCGCCACATGGCGCTGCTCTGTGATTGGTTCAGTCGCTGTCGGAGCCCACAGCGGACGAGCACTTCCTCTTCCTCTTGGGCGCCTTCGGCTTCGAATCTTCCTCCTCCTGGAATAGAAACACATTATATATATTAAATATATTATAATCACATAATGTACACATTATGTACACTATATATACAGATAATACACTCCTCCTCCTGGAATATATAAACACATTATATATCTATACACATTATACACAAACAGATATACATTATATACACACTCAACCTCCTGGAACAAACATTATATACACTCCTGGAATATATTTATTTACACATTATACTATATACACATTACATATCCACCTCCTCCTGGAATATATTTAACAATCATTCGTCGAAGGCGCAGTGAATAACTGTTTTAGTATATACTACACTTGAACACTCCACAAATAAACAAGATGGCACTTTTTGCCGGGATTAATTTGTTTTTGTTTTTTTTTAAAAAAACGCTAAAAAAACAAATAAATCCCGAGTTTGAGGTCTCAATCATGGGGTATTGCCCCCATCCCTGATCCCGCGACAGCGGATCAATCAAATTGCGCCATCTTAAGAGGTTCACGCGTAGTGCGTTGGCGTGTGCGTGCGTTGGTGTGCGTTGGTGTGTGCGTGCGTTGATTTGCGTGAGTGTGTGTGTGCGATGATGATGTGCGTGTGTTACCGAGGCACTGCTGGACACGCTGTCCTCCTCGGTTGCCGGGGGCGCCGCCCCCTTGCGGGAGCGCGGCGAAGAGGCCGGAGCCTTACGGCGGGACTTCAGAGGCTTCGACTGGAAGTCCTCGTACTCCTCAGCCAATGAGAACAGGTCGCTGTACCTGGGGAGGGGGAGGGAGGGAGAGGGAGGGAGAGGGAGGGGGAGAGAGACAGAGACGGAGACAGAGACAGAGACGGAGGGAGAGGGAGAGGGAGGGGGAGAGAGACAGAGACGGAGAGAGAGAGACGAGTTAGGCCCCGGTCCCATTGCTCTCCCCTTAACCAGAACACTTGCTTTGAGGTCCCTCCACAGTGAAGTCCGCTCAAAGAGGGAAGTGAGAGTGAAGATCTTTCACTATGAAACGTGACACCACTATTATTAATATTAATTGATTCGTAAAGGGGTTGGTTATGGTTCGTATAGGGGTTGGTTATGGTTCCTATAGGGGTTGGTTATGGTTCCTATAGGGGTTGGTTATGGTTCCTATAGGGGTTGGTTATGGTTCCTGTAGGGGTTGGTTATGGTTCGTGTAGGGGTTGGTTATGGTTGGTATAGGGGTTGGTTATGGTTGGTATAGGGGTTGGTTATGGTTCCTATAGGGGTTGGTTATGGTTCCTATAGGGGTTGGTTATGGTTCCTGTAGGGGTTGGTTATGGTTCGTGTAGGGGTTGGTTATGGTTGGTATAGGGGTTGGTTATGGTTCCTTTAGGGGTTGGTTATGGTTCCTATAGGGGTTGGTTATGGTTGGTATAGGGGTTGGTTATGGTTGGTATAGGGGTTGGTTATGGTTCCTTTAGGGGTTTGTTATGGTTCCTATAGTGGTTGGTTATGGTTCCTATAGGGGTTGGTTATGGTTCCTATAGAGGTTGGTTATGGTTGGTATAGGGGTTGGTTATGGTTCGTATAGGGGTTGGTTATGGTTGGTATAGGGGTTGGTTATGGTTCGTATAGGGGTTGGTTATGGTTCCTGTAGGGGTTGGTTATGGTTCGTGTAGGGGTTGGTTATGGTTGGTATAGGGGTTGGTTATGGTTCGTGTAGGGGTTGGTTATGGTTGGTATAGGGGTTGGTTATGGTTCCTATAGGGGTTGGTTATGGTTCCTATAGGGGTTGGTTATGGTTCCTATAGGGGTTGGTTATGGTTGGTATAGAGGTTGGTTATGGTTGGTATAGGGGTTGGTTATGGTTGGTATAGGGGTTGGTTATGGTTGGTATAGGGGTTGGTTATGGTTCGTATAGGGGTTGGTTATGGTTCCTATAGGGGTTGGTTATGGTTCGTGTAGGGGTTGGTTATGGTTGGTATAGGGGTTGGTTATGGTTCGTGTAGGGGTTGGTTATGGTTCCTATAGGGGTTGGTTATGGTTCCTATAGAGGTTGGTTATGGTTCCTATAGAGGTTGGTTATGGTTGGTATAGGGGTTGGTTATGGTTGGTGTAGGGGTTGGTTATGGTTGGTATAGGGGTTGGTTATGGTTGGTATAGGGGTTGGTTATGGTTGGTGTAGGGGTTGGTTATGGTTCCTATAGGGGTTGGTTATGGTTCCTATAGGGGTTGGTTATGGTTCCTATAGAGGTTGGTTATGGTTCCTATAGAGGTTGGTTATGGTTGGTGTAGGGGTTGGTTATGGTTGGTGTAGGGGTTGGTTATGGTTGGTATAGGGGTTGGTTATGGTTGGTGTAGGGGTTGGTTATGGTTGGTATAGGGGTTGGTTATGGTTCCTTTAGGGGTTGGTTATGGTTGGTATAGGGGTTGGTTATGGTTGGTGTAGGGGTTGGTTATGGTTGGTATAGGGGTTAGTTATGGTTCCTAGAGGCGTTAGTGTGACCTACCTCATCTTGTGGGCCTCATCACAGCTGGCCTGGACGTGTTGGAGGGCTTGGAGGATGGGAGTCTGACTGAAGACTGCAAAGAATACATCCCATTATTACACACACACACCACACACACACACATATAGTGATGTTTAGAGCAGTATAAGGTAGTATAGTGTAGTATTATGATGTTTAGAGCAGTATAAGGTAGTATAGTGTAGTATTATGATGTTTAGAGCAGTATAAGGTAGTATAGTGTAGTATTATGATGTTTAGAGCAGTATAAGGTAGTATAGTGTAGTATTATGATGTTTAGAGCAGTATAAGGTAGTATAGTGTAGTATTATGATGTTTAGAGCAGTATAAGGTAGTATAGTGTAGTATTATGATGTTGAGAGCAGTATAAGGTAGTATAGTGTAGTATTATGATGTTGAGAGCAGTATAAGGTAGTATAGTGTAGTATTATGATGTTGAGAGCAGTATAAGGTAGTATAGTGTAGTATTATGATGTTGAGAGCAGTATAAGGTAGTATAGTGTAGTATTATGATGTTGAGAGCAGTATAAGGTAGTATAGTGTAGTATTATGATGTTTAGAGCAGTATAAGGTAGTATAGTGTAGTATTATGATGTTTAGAGCAGTATAAGGTAGTATAGTGTAGTATTATGATGTTTAGAGCAGTATAAGGTAGTATAGTGTAGTATTATGATGTTTAGAGCAGTATAAGGTAGTATAGTGTAGTATTATGATGTTTAGAGCAGTATAAGGTAGTATAGTGTAGTATTATGATGTTTAAAGCAGTGTAAGGTAGTATAGTGTAGTATTATGATGTTTAGAGCAGTATAAGGTAGTATAGTGTAGTATTATGATGTTTAGAGCAGTATAAGGTAGTATAGTGTAGTATTATGATGTTTAGAGCAGTATAAGGTAGTATAGTGTAGTATTATGATGTTTAGAGCAGTATAAGGTAGTATAGTGTAGTATTATGATGTTGAGAGCAGTATAAGGTAGTATAGTGTAGTATTATGATGTTGAGAGCAGTATAAGGTAGTATAGTGTAGTATTATGATGTTGAGAGCAGTATAAGGTAGTATAGTGTAGTATTATGATGTTGAGAGCAGTATAAGGTAGTATAGTGTAGTATTATGATGTTGAGAGCAGTATAAGGTAGTATAGTGTAGTATTATGATGTTGAGAGCAGTATAAGGTAGTATAGTGTAGTATTATGATGTTTAGAGCAGTATAAGGTAGTATAGTGTAGTATTATGATGTTTAGAGCAGTATAAGGTAGTATAGTGTAGTATTATGATGTTTAGAGCAGTATAAGGTAGTATAGTGTAGTATTATGATGTTTAGAGCAGTATAAGGTAGTATAGTGTAGTATTATGATGTTGAGAGCAGTATAAGGTAGTATAGTGTAGTATTATGATGTTGAGAGCAGTATAAGGTAGTATAGTGTAGTATTATGATGTTGAGAGCAGTATAAGGTAGTATAGTGTAGTATTATGTTGAGAGCAGTATAAGGTAGTATAGTGTAGTATTATGATGTTTAGAGCAGTATAAGGTAGTATAGTGTAGTATTATGATGTTGAGAGCAGTATAAGGTAGTATAGTGTAGTATTATGATGTTGAGAGCAGTATAAGGTAGTATAGTGTAGTATTATGATGTTGAGAGCAGTATAAGGTAGTATAGTGTAGTATTATGATGTTGAGAGCAGTATAAGGTAGTATAGTGTAGTATTATGATGTTGAGAGCAGTATAAGGTAGTATAGTGTAGTATTATGATGTTTAGAGCAGTATAAGGTAGTATAGTGTAGTATTATGATGTTTACTGCAGTATAAGGTAGTATAGTGTAGTATTATGATGTTTAGAGCAGTATAAGGTAGTATAGTGTAGTATTATGATGTTTAGAGCAGTATAAGGTAGTATAGTGTAGTATTATGATGTTTAGAGCAGTATAAGGTAATATAGTGTAGTATTATGATGTTTAGAGCAGTATAAGGTAGTATAGTGTAGTATTATGATGTCAGTACTCACAGCTGTTCTTGGTGTGCGTCAGGCTCAGTCTCAGGTTGTCCAGATGTTCCAGGATCTGTTCCAGGGTCAGCTGAGCAAGCTTACTGCTGGAGCTACGCAGACTGCACACACACACACATTAGGATTAATATAAAGACAGAGAGAGCGCGAGAGATAGAGAGAGACAAACACAGAGACAGAGAGACAGACATAGGAGACAGACGGAGAGAGAGAGAGAGAGACAAACATAGGAGACAGAGAGAGACATAGGAGACAGACAGACATAGGAGACGGACAGACAGAAAGACAGAGAGACAGACAGAGACACAGAGAGACAGACATAGGAGACAGACAGACAGACAGACAGACAGACAGACAGACAGACAGACAGCCAACCAGCCCTACCTCTGTCGTTTGCGGGGCTGGTTGTTGTTCTTGATCAGCTGGGTCTTGATGTGCTCTCCCAGGGCGTCGTCCTGCTTGGCCGCCCAGTGCCTCAGGATGCTGGTGGTGAACTGGTCGTCATGGTTACAGGGCCGACTCAGGACCATCTTCACCATGTCCTCGCTGGGCCTGACACAAACACACACACACCATCAACAACACGCACACACACATCACCAACACACACACATACAGCATCAACAACACACTCCACCAACACACACCATCAACAACACGCACACACACATCAACACACACACACACACACCATCAACAACACGCACACACACACACACACCAACATCGACACACCACCATCCACACACACATACAGCCTCAACAACACGCACACACACATCACCAACACACACACACACACACACACCATCAACAACACCCACACACACATCACCAACACACGTACATCAACACACACAGCATCAACAACACACACACACTGTGTACGCGTGACACACACTTACTTTTCTCTCCTCAGTTGAAGCAGCAGACAGGACAGAGCCTCCGGGTGTTCTGGAGAGACACACACACACACAAATTAGTGTGTTACCGTTATATTGGGGGGTGAGTGTGTTACCGTTATATTGGGGGGTGAGTGTGTTACCGTTATATTGGGGGGTGAGTGTGTTGCCGTTATATTGGGGGGTGAGTGTGTTGCCGTTATATTGGGGGGTGAGTTTGTTGCCGTTATATTGGGGGGTGAGTGTGTTGCCGTTATATTGGGGGGTGAGTGTGTTACCGTTATATTGGGGGGTGAGTGTGTTGCCGTTATATTGGGGGGTGAGTGTGTTGCCGTTATATTGGGGGTGAGTGTGTTACCGTTATATTGGGGGGTGAGTGTGTTACCGTTATATTGGGGGGTGAGTGTGTTGCCGTTATATTGGGGGGTGAGTGTGTTGCCGTTATATTGGGGGGTGAGTGTGTTACCGTTATATTGGGGGGTGAGTGTGTTGCCGTTATATTGGGGGGTGAGTGTGTTGCCGTTATATTGGGGGGTGAGTGTGTTGCCGTTATATTGGGGGTGAGTGTGTTACCGTTATATTGGGGGGTGAGTGTGTTACCGTTATATTGGGGGGTGAGTGTGTTGCCGTTATATTGGGGGGTGAGTTTGTTGCCGTTATATTGGGGGGTGAGTGTGTTGCCGTTATATTGGGGGGTGAGTGTGTTACCGTTATATTGGGGGGTGAGTGTGTTGCCGTTATATTGGGGGGTGAGTGTGTTACCGTTATATTGGGGGGTGAGTGTGTTACCGTTATATTGGGGGGTGAGTGTGTTACCGTTATATTGGGGGGTATGAGTGTGTTACCGTTATATTGGGGGGTATGAGTGTGTTACCGTTATATTGGGGGGTGAGTGTGTTACCGTTATATTGGGGGTGAGTGTGTTACCGTTATATTGGGGGGTGAGTGTGTTGCCGTTATATTGGGGGGTATGAGTGTGTTACCGTTATATTGGGGGGTATGAGTGTGTTACCGTTATATTGGGGGGTGAGTGTGTTACCGTTATATTGGGGGGTGAGTGTGTTGCCGTTATATTGGGGGGTATGAGTGTGTTACCGTTATATTGGGGGGTATGAGTGTGTTACCGTTATATTGGGGGGTGAGTGTGTTACCGTTATATTGGGGGGTGAGTGTGTTGCCGTTATATTGGGGGGTGAGTGTGTTACCGTTATATTGGGGGGTATGAGTGTGTTACCGTTATATTGGGGGGTGAGTGTGTTACCGTTATATTGGGGGTGAGTGTGTTACCGTTATATTGGGGGGTGAGTGTGTTGCCGTTATATTGGGGGGTGAGTGTGTTACCGTTATATTGGGGGGTGAGTGTGTTACCGTTATATTGGGGGTGAGTGTGTTACCGTTATATTGGGGGGTGAGTGTGTTACCGTTATATTGGGGGGTATGAGTGTGTTACCGTTATATTGGGGGTGAGTGTGTTGCCGTTATATTGGGGGTGAGTGTGTTACCGTTATATTGGGGGGTATGAGTGTGTTACCGTTATATTGGGGGGTGAGTGTGTTACCGTTATATTGGGGGGTGAGTGTGTTACCGTTATATTGGGGGTGAGTGTGTTGCCGTTATATTGGGGGGTATGAGTGTGTTACCGTTATATTGGGGGGTATGAGTGTGTTACCGTTATATTGGGGGTGAGTGTGTTACCGTTATATTGGGGGATGAGTACGTTGCCGTTATATTGGGGGTGAGTGTGTTACCGTTATATTGGGGGATGAGTGCGTTACCTTTATACTTGAGATGGTGCAGGATGGGGATGATTGTTTCCATGGCGATGCTGTGAGCCAGGAACAGCTGCCAGGTGCTGTACTGTTCGAACGTCTCCCAGTCCAGAGACTGAACTACAAGACACAACCACACAGTCAACCATCTCCATAGCAACCACTTGTCATCTCCTGCATAGCAACCACTCAACACAGTCTTCATGGCAATCACTCAACACCATCTTCATAGCAACCACTCGACACCGTCTCCATAGCAACCACTCGACACCGTCTTCATAGCAACCACTCGACACCGTCTTCATAGCAACCACTCAACACCGTCTTCATAGCAACCACTCGACACTGTCTCCATAGCAACCACTCGGAGAACTAGCATAGCACAGCCCCACTACTCAGGACAGAGCTAGCATAGCACCCCCATGTTATTCACTACAAGTTGCTCTGTTCTTCAGTTTGAGAAGCGACTGTCTGGCTGTCTGTGTAACTCACTGAGGATGTTGAGTACAGAGTCCTTCCTGAACATGACAAGATTCCCCATCATCACGTGACACATCAACTCCTGGAGCTAGAGACAGGGAGAGAGAGCGAGAGCGAGCGAGAGAGAGAGAGGGAGAGTTAAGAGAGCGAGTGGGAGAGTGAGAAACACACACATGGAGAGAGAGTTAAGAGAGAAAGTTAAAATAGAGACATTTAACAGAAATACATAGTTTACATACAGATATAAATTCAAAATTAGGGATTTTAGTGGATGCTTGGGTGGTAGTTGATACATGGTAGTTGATACATGGTAGAGGGTGGTAGTTGATACATGGTAGTGGGTGGTAGTTGATACATGGTTCAGGGTGGTAGTTGATACATGGTAGAGGGTGGTAGTTGATACATGGTAGTGGGTGGTAGTTGATACATGGTTCAGGGTGGTAGTTGATACATGGTTGTGGGTGGTAGTTGATACATGGTAGTGGGTGGTAGTTGATACATGGTTCAGGGTGGTAGTTGATACATGGTAGTGGGTGGTAGTTGATACATGGTAGTGGGTGGTAGTTGATACATGGTAGTGGGTGGTAGTTGAAACATGGTTCAGGGTGGTAGTTGATACATGGTAGTGGGTGGTAGTTGGTACATGGTTCAGGGTGGTAGTTGATACATGGTAGTGGGTGGTAGTTGATACATGGTTCAGGGTGGTAGTTGATACATGGTAGTGGGTGGTAGTTGATACATGGTAGTGGGTGGTAGTTGATACATGGTAGTGGGTGGTAGTTGATACATGGTAGTGGGTGGTAGTTGATACATGGTAGTGGGTGGTAGTTGATACATGGTAGTGGGTGGTAGTTGATACATGGTAGTGGGTGGTAGTTGATACATGGTTGTGGGTGGTAGTTGATACATGGTAGAGGGTGGTAGTTGATACATGGTAGTGGGTGGTAGTTGATACATGGTAGTGGGTGGTAGTTGATACATGGTAGTGGGTGGTAGTTGATACATGGTAGTGGGTGGTAGTTGATACATGGTAGTGGGTGGTAGTTGATACATGGTAGTGGGTGGTAGTTGATACATGGTTGTGGGTGGTAGTTGATACATGGTTGTGGGTGGTAGTTGATACATGGTAGTGGGTGGTAGTTGATACATGGTTCAGGGTGGTAGTTGATACATGGTAGTGGGTGGTAGTTGATACATGGTTGTGGGTGGTAGTTGATACATGGTTGTAGTTGATAGTTACCTGTGTTGAGTCGATAACGGCAACAATCATATTAAGCAACTCTCCACTACGCAGGGTCTCATCTGGAAACTACACACAAAGACACATACAAAGGGAAGGTTATATATCTATGTCTATATATCTATACCTATGCATCTATAGCACCTGGGAGTAGACGTGTGTATCTATATCTCTAGCTCTGCCTGGGAGTAGATGTGTATCTATATCTTTAGATCTACAGTACCGGGCATTAGCTGTGTATCTATGTCTCTAGCTCTACCGGGCAGTAGCTGTGTATCTATGTCTCTAGCTCTACCAGTAGCTGTGTATCTATGCCTCTAGCTCTACCGGGCAGTAGCTGTGTATCTATGTCTCTAGCTCTACCAGTAGCTGTATATCTATGTCTCTAGCTCTACCTGGGAGTAGCTGTGTATCTATGTCTCTAGCTCTACCTGGGAGTAGCTGTGTATCTATGTCTCTAGCTCTACCGGGCAGTAGCAGTGTATCTATGTCTCTAGCTCTACCAGTAGCTGTGTATCTATGTCTCTAGCTCTACCGGGCAGTAGCTGTGTATCTATGTCTCTAGCTCTACCGGGCAGTAGCTGTGTATCTATGTCTCTAGCTCTACCAGTAGCTGTGTATCTATGTCTCTAGCTCTACCGGGCAGTAGCTGTGTATCTATGTCTCTAGCTCTACCGGGCAGTAGCTGTGTATCTATGTCTCTAGCTCTACCGGGCAGTAGCTGTGTATCTATGTCTCTAGCTCTACAAGTAGCTGTGTATCTATGTCTCTAGCTCTACCGGGCAGTAGCTGTGTATCTATGTCTCTAGCTCTACCAGTAGCTGTGTATCTATGTCTCTACCGGGCAGCAGCTGTGTATCTATGTCTCTACCGGGCAGTAGCTGTGTATCTATGTCTCTAGCTCTACCAGTAGCTGTGTATCTATGTCTCTAACTGGGAGCAGCTGTGTATCTATGTCTCTACCGGGCAGTAGCTGTGTATCTATGTCTCTACCGGGCAGCAGCTGTGTATCTATGTCTCTAGCTCTACCAGTAGCTGTGTATCTATGTCTCTACCGGGCAGTAGCTGTGTATCTATGTCTCTACCTGGGAGTAGATGGAGGGCGTGAGGTAGCAGAGCAGCCTCACGTCGTCCTCCTGGCAGGCCTTCATGTCCATCATGAGGCAGGTGTGGAGGTCCCCCAGCGCCGTGGCCTGGGCGAACGACTCGTACAGACTCATCTTCCCCATCGCCGCCTTACTGCCCCACACACAGTACACACACGTTACACACAGAGTACACACAGAGTACACAGCCCGAGTAACCACAGAGTACACACACTGAGTACACACCCCGAGTAACCAGAGTACACACCGAGAACACGCACTGAGTACACACACTGAGTACACACACTGAGTACACACACTGAGAACACATCGAGTACACACACTGAGAACACATCGAGTACACACCGAGAACACACACTGAGTATAGTAGTACCTAGCCTTGAAGTAGTACATCAGGTGGTAGTATTATGACGGTAGCACCTAGCCTTGAGGTAGTAGTATGACGGTAGTACCTAGCCTTGAGGTAGTATTATGACGGTAGTAGTTTGACGGTAGTACCTAGCCTTGAGGTAGTATTATGACGGTAGTAGTTTGACGGTAGCACCTAGCCTTGAGGTAGTAGTATGACGGTAGTACCTAGCCTTGAGGTAGTATTATGACGGTAGTACCTAGCCTTGAGGTAGTAGTATGACGGTAGTACCTAGCCTTGAGGTAGTATTATGACGGTAGTAGTTTGACGGTAGCACCTAGCCTTGAGGTAGTAGTATGACGGTAGTACCTAGCCTTGAGGTAGTATTATGACGGTAGTACCTAGCCTTGAGGTAGTAGTATGACGGTAGTACCTAGCCTGAGGTAGTAGTATGACGGTAGTACCTAGCCTTGAGGTAGTAGTATGACGGTAGTACCTAGCCTTGAGGTAGTAGTATGACGGTAGTAGTATGACGGTAGTACCTAGCCTTGAGGTAGTAGTATGACGGTAGTAGTATGACGGTAGTACCTAGCCTTGAGGTAGTAGTATGACGGTAGTAGTATGACGGTAGTACCTAGCCTTGAGGTAGTACAGCAGGTGGTAGCCGATCTTGGGCTGCTTCTGGTACAGCTCGGCCAGCATGTCCAACAGGACCGAGAAGCCGCTGTTGTCCTCCTGCATGGTACACAGGTTCCTGAACACCAGGCACACCGGCTTACACACCGA
>NC_079433.1:2194755-2222255 GCF_026213295.1 Gadus chalcogrammus | reverse complement strand
GTTAGCGCATGTAGCTACTGAGTTAGGGTTGGTTAGTGCAAGTAGTGCTACTGAGTTAGGGTTAGGGTGAGCGCTATGTAGTGAGTAATAGTGAGTTATGGTAAGGATGAGCGCTATATTCTGAGTTAGGGTGAGTGCTATAATGAGTTAGGGTTAGGGTGAGTGCTATAGTGAGTTAGGGTTAGGGTGAGTGCTATAGTGAGTTAGGGTTAGGGTGAGTGCTATAGTGAGTTAGGGTTAGGGTGAGTGCTATAATGAGTTAGGGTTAGGGTGAGTGCTATAGTGAGTTAGGGTTAGGGTGAGTGCTATAGTGAGTTAGGGTTAGGGTGAGTGCTATAGTGAGTTAGGGTTAGGGTGAGTGCTATAGTGAGTTAGGGTTAGGGTGAGTGCTATAGTGAGTTAGGGTTAGGGTGAGTGCTATAGTGAGTTAGGGTTAGGGTGAGTGCTATAGTGAGTTAGGGTTAGGGTGAGTGCTATAGTGAGTTAGGGTTAGGGTGAGTGCTATAGTGAGTTAGGGTTAGGGTGAGTGCTATAGTGAGTTAGGGTTAGGGTGAGTGCTATAGTGAGTTAGGGTTAGGGTGAGTGCTATAGTGAGTTAGGGTTAGGGTGAGTGCTATAGTGAGTTAGGGTTAGGGTGAGTGCTATAGTGAGTTAGGGTTAGGGTGAGTGCTATAATGAGTTAGGGTTAGGGTGACGCTATATAGTGAGTTAAGGTTAAGGAGACGCTACAGTGAGTAACAGTGAGTTAAGGTTAAGGAGACGCTACAGTGAGTAATAGTGAGTTAAGGTTAAGGAGACGCTACAGTGAGTAATAGTGAGTTAAGGTTAAGGAGACGCTACAGTGAGTAATAGTGAGTTAAGGTTAAGGAGACGCTACAGTGAGTAATAGTGAGTTAAGGTTAAGGAGACGCTACAGTGAGTAATAGTGAGTTAAGGTTAAGGAGACGCTACAGTGAGTAATAGTGAGTTAAGGTTAAGGAGACGCTACAGTGAGTAACAGTGAGTTAAGGTTAAGGAGACGCTACAGTGAGTAACAGTGAGTTAAGGTTAAGGAGACGCTACAGTGAGTAACAGTGAGTTAAGGTTAAGGAGACGCTACAGTGAGTAATAGTGAGTTAAGGTTAAGGAGACGCTACAGTGAGTAATAGTGAGTTAAGGTTAAGGAGACGCTACAGTGAGTAATAGTGAGTTAAGGTTAAGGAGACGCTACAGTGAGTAACAGTGAGTTAGTGTGTCCTTTAGTACTCAGTACCTCATGTATTCTACAGTGAGTAACAGTGAGTTAGTGTGTCCTTTAGTACTCAGTACCTCATGTATTCTACAGTGAGTAACAGTGAGTTAGTGTGTCCTTTAGTACTCAGTACCTCATGTATTCTACAGTGAGTAACAGTGAGTTAGTGTGTCCTTTAGTACTCAGTACCTCATGTATTCTACAGTGAGTAACAGTGAGTTAGTGTGTCCTTTAGTACTCAGTACCTCATGTATTCTACAGTGAGTAACAGTGAGTTAGTGTGTCCTTTAGTACTCAGTACCTCATGTATTCTACAGTGAGTAACAGTGAGTTAGTGTGTCCTTTAGTACTCAGTACCTCATGTATTCTACAGTGAGTAACAGTGAGTTAGTGTGTCCTTTAGTACTCAGTACCTCATGTATTCTGGTTCCTCTGGGAGACGAGGCGGTGCTCTCCATGTCACTCTCCTGGAACGTCTGAACACAGAACAGATAGAGATAGATATAGCTATAGAGAGATGTAGGTGTATAGAGATATAAAGACATAGAAATGCATCCATACACAGGGCTTTACCCAGTCAACACCAGAGTGGGGCAGCACCAGCGTTACGCACGTTAACATAGGCCTGATAGCATGTTAACATGCTATCAGGCCTATGTTAACGTGTGTTAACATAGGCCTGATAGCATGTTAACATAGGCCTGATAGCATGTTAACGTAGGGCTGATAACATGTTAACGTAGGGCTGATAACATGTTAACATAGGCCTGATAGCATGTTAACGTAGGGCTGATAACATGTTAACATAATGTTAACATGTTATCAGCCCTACGTTAACATGCTATCAGGCCTATGTTACATAGGCCTGATAGCATGTTAACGTAGGGCTGATAACATGTTAACATAGGCCTGATAGCATGTTAACATAAGCCTGATAACATGTTAACATAGGCCTGATTACATGTTAACGTAGGGCTGATAACATGGTAACATAGGCCTGATAGCATGTTAACATAAGCCTGATAACATGTTAACGTAGCATACGTAATATTATACATATATGACATTGTACATGTATAACATGCATATGATCAGGACGTACATCTTCAGCGGTCTCATCTTCCTCGTCATCCTCTGGGTGATACTCTTCATCAGAAGAGTCTTCCTCAGCCAGGTGGATGTCAACAAACTGGGGGGCCTTTAAACAAAAAGAAATAAAGTGCTTAATATACACCAAACATATAAAACATATACAACATACATCAATAGAATATGTGTTTAATATACACCAAACATCAACCATAGATAATATACATTTAGTAAAGAACAGCAATCAAATATGTATTTTATATAGTCAAATATACAGAATATCCAACTAATAAACATATATAATATATATTAACCATATGTCTTTAATATATATATATTTAATAGAAAATATATATGAAATATCTATTGAATACTTTATGTTCATTCATGTTGAAATGTTCCTATTTTCTATGTATACAAAATACATCTGTGCCATATTTAAAACTATCAATACAATATATATAAACATCAGACTATAGATAAACATATCAGATTATATATAAACATATCAGACTATATATAAACATATCAGACTATACATAAACATAGAACCTCTGACCTTGACCTCTGAGGCCTTCTTGATGGGGGACATGTTCCACGCTGGAATCACCTGACACACACACACACACACACACACACACACACACACACACACACACACACACACACACACACACACACACACACACACACACACACACACAGAGGTTAGATGATGGACTTCCAAGCCAATCAGAGGCCCCTTCCTCTGTTAAGCTAATGGTGAGGTTAAGGTAGAGTTAAGGTAAGGGTTAAGTTAAGCTAAGGGTTCTTACCACTCCTCTCTCCACCACCTCTTTCAGCTTGGACCGGGTCATCTTGGGCTCCTGGGGGCACACACAGGGTCAGAGACAGACAGACAGACAGACGGACAGACAGAGAGGGGGGAGAGAGAGAGAGAGAGAGAGAGAGAGAGAGAGAGAGAGAGAGAGAGAGAGACAGAGACAGAGACAGAGACAGAGACAGAGACAGAGAGAGAGAGACAGAGAGAGACAGAGAGAGAGAGAGAGACAGAGAGAGAGAGAGAGAGACACTCACAAAGGGCGGCACAGCCTCCGTCTCGTTGAGAGCTGCTTTCATCATGGCCACCACATGCTCGTTAGTGATCACTTCCTGTTGGTCAAACACACTCGTTAGTGATCACTTCCTGTTGGTCAAAAACACTTGTTAGTGATCGCTTCCTGTTGGTCAAACACACTCGTTAGTGATCACTTCCTGTTGGTCAAACACACTCGTTAGTGATCACTTCCTGTTGGTCAAACACACTCGTTAGGGATCACTTCCTGTTGGTGGTAGCTGTGATGTAGCTGTGATGTAGCTGTTGTGTACGTGTGATGTAGCTGTTGTGTAGCTGTGATGTAGCTGTGATGTAGCTGTGATGTTGCTGTTGTGTAGCTGTGATGTAGCAGTGATGTTGCTGTTGTGTAGCTGTGATGTAGCAGTGATGTAGCTGTGGTGTAGCTGTTGTGTAGCTGTGATGTAGCTGTGATGTTGCTGTTGTGTAGCTGTGATGTAGCTGTGGTGTAGCTGTGGTGTAGCTGTGATGTAGCTGTTGTGTAGCTGTGATGTAGCTGAGATGTAGTTGTGGTGTAGCTGTGATGTAGCAGTGATGTTGCTGTTGTGTAGCTGTGATGTAGCTGTGATGTAGCAGTGATGTAGCTGTTGTGTAGCTGTGATGTTGCTGTTGTGTAGCTGTGATGTAGCTGTGGTGTAGCTGTGGTGTAGCTGCAGTGTAGCTGTGATGAAGCAGTGATGTAGCAGTGATGTAGCTGTGGTGTAGCTGTGCTGTAGCTGTTGTGTAGCTGTGATGTTGCTGTTGTTAGCTGTGATGTAGCAGTGATGTAGCTGTGGTGTAGCTGTGATGTAGCTGTTGTGTAGCTGTGATGTAGCAGTGATGTAGCTGTGGTGTAGCTGTGATGCAGACCCACATGGAGGATGTTCTTGACATTGACGGCGGTCAGCTTGTGATGTCTGGACTTCGTCTCCAGCGATTGGTCCAGAAGTCGGTCCATCTCTAGCCTGGGCTCCGCCTCCTCTTCACTGTCAGATGTCATCTTGCTCCGCCTCCTCTTCTCCCCCCGGGCACGCCCCCCTCCCGCCGGCCCCCCCACCTGGTCCACACGGTCTGGGAGACAAAACTATACTCTTAGAAAACCAAGTAACCCCAACCCATAATGTAACAATGTAACAATGAGAGAATGAGATAATGTCAAGATTGGATAATGTGAGAATGTATCAATGAGATAATGTCACAATGAGATAATGTGTGAATGTAACAATGAGATCATCTTACCCATGGTGATGACCAGGCTGGAATCTGTCGTGTCTTCCTCCACCAGCAGATTCTCTTCCTCTTCCTCTTGAGACTGCTGCAGTGCATTGTGGGTGGAGCCTGGAGACTGCTGCAGTGCATTGTGGGAGGAGCCAGGATACTGTTGCAGTGCATCGTGGGAGGAGCCTGGGGACTGCTGCAGTGCATTGTGGGAGGAGCCTGGGAACTGTTGCAGTGCATTGTGGGAGGAGCCTGGGGACTGCTGCAGTGCATTGTGGGAGGAGCCAGGGGACTGCTGCAGTGCATTGTGGGAGGAGCCAGGGGACTGCTGCAGTGCATTGTGGGAGGAGCCTGGTGACTGCTGCAGTGCATTGTGGGAGGAGCCAGGGGACTGCTGCAGTAAATTGTGGGAGGAGCCTGGGGACTGCTGCAGTGCATTGTGGGGGGTGATTTTGACGCGTTTGCGTTCAGGATTCATGGTCGTCTTCTAATTAGAAGGAAGATGAAGACAGAAAGAAGATATTTGTGTGACATCATAACCACAATCACCAAGAAGATGTTTTCGATAAGCCATGGATTAAGAAGACACTTCTACGCTTCCAAGTTTTAAATGTAAAAACACTTTGAAATGCATCGCTTGGGTCTAGTTAAGTAATCAGTAATAATAATATTAATACATATTAATATATTTCAGTCAGTGTGTCTCTTTCTGCAGCAATATTGAAGGATGCAGTAGATCAAAATAATAAATAGATAAGAGTAATCAATGATTATGACTGGTAAAAGCTTGCTGAACTCTTTGTTTCAGTGTGTACTGCTTGGCTATAAGGAGATGAGGAGGCAAAGGAGGAGGAGAAGGAGGCTATATGGAGATATGAGGAGCAGGAGGAGGCTATATGGAGATATGAGGAGCAGTATGAGGCTATAAGGAGATATGAGGAGCAGGAGGAGGCTATATGGAGATATGAGGAGCAGGAGGCTATATGGAGATATGAGGAGCAGCAGGAGGCTATATGGAGATATGAGGAGCAGGAGGCTATATGGAGATATGAGGAGCAGGAGGCTATAAGGAGATATGAGGAGCAGGAGGCTATAAGGAGATATGAGGAGCAGGAGGCTATAAGGAGATATGAGGAGCAGGAGGCTATAAGGAGATATGAGGAGCAGGAGGAGGCTATAAGGAGATATGAGGAGCAGGAGGCTATAAGGAGATATGAGGAGCAGGAGGAGGCTATAAGGAGATATGAGGAGCAGGAGGCTATAAGGAGATATGAGGAGCAGGAGGAGGCTATAAGGAGATATGAGGAGCAGGAGGCTATAAGGAGATATGAGGAGCAGGAGGAGGCTATAAGGAGATATGAGGAGCAGGAGGCTATAAGGAGATATGAGGAGCAGGAGGAGGCTATAAGGAGATATGAGGAGCAGGAGGCTATAAGGAGATATGAGGAGCAGGAGGAGGCTATAAGGAGATATGAGGAGCAGGAGGCTATAAGGAGATATGAGGAGCAGGAGGAGGCTATAAGGAGATATGAGGAGCAGGAGGCTATAAGGAGATATGAGGAGCAGGAGGAGGCTATAAGGAGATATGAGGAGCAGGAGGCTATAAGGAGATATGAGGAGCAGGAGGCTATAAGGAGATATGAGGAGCAGGAGGAGGCTATAAGGAGATATGAGGAGCAGGAGGCTATAAGGAGATATGAGGAGCAGGAGGCTATAAGGAGATATGAGGAGCAGGAGGCTATAAGGAGATATGAGGAGCAGGAGGAGGCTATAAGGAGATATGAGGAGCAGGAGGCTATAAGGAGATATGAGGAGCAGGAGGCTATAAGGAGATATGAGGAGCAGGAGGCTATAAGGAGATATGAGGAGCAGGAGGAGGCTATAAGGAGATATGAGGAGCAGGAGGCTATAAGGAGATATGAGGAGCAGGAGGCTATAAGGAGATATGAGGAGCAGGAGGCTATAAGGAGATATGAGGAGCAGGAGGCTATAAGGAGATATGAGGAGCAGGAGGCTATAAGGAGATATGAGGAGCAGTATGAGGCTATAAGGAGATATGAGGAGCAGGAGGCTATAAGGAGATATGAGGAGCAGGAGGCTATAAGGAGATATGAGGAGCAGGAGGCTATAAGGAGATATGAGGAGCAGCAGGAGGCTATAAGGAGATATGAGGAGCAGGAGGCTATAAGGAGATATGAGGAGCAGGAGGCTATACAGAGAATTGATAAACTACGACAAGAACTACAACAACAACAACACAACACAAGGAGCGCGGTTCTTACCCGCCATTGACTTCCGCTTGTGGATTAAAACTACAATTCCGGGTGTGAACGTCTTCGTTCCCCATGAAACGTACAGAACTACACTGGTTTGATACCGGTCCCTCGTCTCTCAACTGGCCTGAAACCGGTCCCTCGTCTCTCAACTGGTCTGAAACCAGTACCTCGTCTCTCCTCCAGTCGGACCTCAGCTCGACCGTTTCCGGGGGAGGGCCCTATTTCCTAACCAATCACTATAGTCCAACGTTCCCGCCATCATTCAACGTCGTTTATAGTGGACAAGGTCCTTTCCTTCGCTTAGGGTGCGATAAAGGCTTCGCTCGAATTCTGGACCAAACTCTGACCTATTTTTCTTCAAGACATGAAGGAAAATTCCCAAGTACTAAAAATGAAAACCGCGTTGCTGAGATGATCCGACCACAGCCACACGACGTCATCAGGCGACGACGGAAGTCTCGGTCAGCAGCGGGGAACTACAAGTCCCGAAGACGGACTACAAAAAGCGCGCCTCAGATGCCGTGTTGTTTCATGCAGCCAGTGATATAAACTTGGCCAATTCGAAAAACATTACTTCATTACCAAGGATGGAAAGACAATTTAAACAAAAGTATAATAGGCCAGTTACATAAGTGAAAGGAAATGGATGCGACGTTGAGAAGAGTTTATCTATATTCTTTCTTCATCTTTTTATTCCGTCCTTGGTAGTGAGGTCACATTTATCACCGGGTTGTTTATATCGCCTCCTCCTCAATCAGCGTCGTGATTGAGTCCAGCTGTGGTTCATTCATAAAACCGGAGCCGTTCATTCAGCAGAAATCGGAGCCGCTCATTCATCAGAACCGGGAGCCATTCATCAGAACCCGGAGCCATTCATCAGAACCCGGAGCCATCCGGCCAGTGGACCTTAGGAACATGAAGTTTCCCGCAGCCCGCTGGCTCCTGGTCCGGTCCCCTCGCCCTGACCCTCGTCCCGGTCCCGGGGGACCCCCGTCCCGGTCCCTGCGGACCCTCGCCCTGACCCCGGAGAGGATCCCACGCTTCCTCATCCCGTCTCCCGCGCACCCCGCACGGCGGCCCTCCGCGGGCTCCCCTGACGTCAGCCCCGGCCCAAGTCGGCGGGCCGGACCGACTTCCCGGTTCCTCCGTCTCCCCGCCTCAGGCCTCGGGGCAACGCGCCGCCGCAGCGGGGACGCGGACACCGATGAATCGACGCGCGCAGCCATGTCCCTGCCGCACGTGGGGAAGGTTACGACGCCGTACGGGTTCCGCGCGGTGCTCGAGTCGAGCCCCTGCTGCCGTCGGCGGGAATCTCTTTTCCATCACAAACTCAAAACTCCAGCCGTCCCGGTGACTGACAGCCCGCAAGCGGAAAAGTATCCTGAAGCCAGAGAGCAGCGCTCCTGCGGGACGGCGCGCGGCCCCCGGCTGACCCCGCGGTGACGGTCGGGTGACCCCAAACGTCACCTCACATATTCCGTAATTTTAAAGACTTTTATTTAACTTGCTACGAATTTTCAAATAAAGAAATGAACATCGTGAAGTATTGTGTTAACGCTTTTTCCTCCAAACATAATTAACCTTTGACCTTTAACCACTGGAAACACTCCTAACACTGGGCTGGTGGATAATTCAATATATCTTTTTTTTTTTTTGCCATGGGCCCCCCCTCTGCCTTGGTTTTAAGTTTGTATCCATAAATACAAACTTAAAACCAGAAGTAAGAATTAAATTTTTATTTTTTTTTTTTTTTTTTTGGGGGGCCCCCTCAGGACTTGGGGCCCTGCGCGTTATGGGAGCGGCGGCATTGTGTTTATCTAGAGACTGGACATTAGTGATCGGCTGGCCGATATTTCGGATCGACATTGGCGTTTTTTACGTGCATTTGCCGATAGATACAATTTGTAATTTCTATGTAAATTGAGGGAGCAAAAGCAGTATCGGCTCAAGAAAAAAGGCAGCCCGTATGGGTCATCGACGGCTAATCCATAACTGTCGATCCCTAGTGGACATAATAGCCGGTTAATGACTTTATAGAGCGTACTTCATACCCGCTTATGTTGTCCTGAGTCCCGACAAAAGCCAAAGAACGCTAAAATGTCCCGGTTTCCACCAACCGCTATGCAATGTCAGCGATTACACAGCCAACGTTCTCATTCTAGCCCGATCGGTAACTTAGATTTGGTCAGTATTGCTACTTGATGCCGCCCGGCCCGTCCCAGACTCTTCCTCCAGCGGCCCCCGTCTGGAGTCTAGACAAGAGTCTTTACATGGAGAGTCTGGATAAATATTTAAATTGGGGGAGTCTTTACATGGAGAGTCTGGATAAGTATTTAAATTGGGGGAGTCTTTACATGGAGAGTCTGGATAAGTATTTAAATTGGGAGAGTCTAGATAAGTCTACATGGAGTCTGGATAAGTCTTGACATGGAGTCTAGATAAGAGTCTTTACATGAGTATAAGAGTCTTCCATGACGGAACGTTTACACGTTTTCTGAAACTAGGAAGGAATATAGACTATGAAACACACCCTCTGATTGGTTGACTGCTGGTTGAAACCCAGACATCCGATTGGTCTGATAAACGAGGCATTCAGTTTTCAGCCATTTTATTGGTTCGCACTCAACTGTGTTATGAAAATAGGTCAGTAGAAAGAAATAAGTGAAAAAGTGTTTTTCAATCATCCAGTCAAGGCCTTTATAACATCCAATCCCAGGGTACGTGGCCTTGATACCGTCCAATGGGGAGAGAGGAGTTGATACCGTCCAATGGGGAGAGAGGAGTTGATACCGTCCAATGGGGAGAGGAGTTGATATCGTCCAATGGAGAGAGAGGAGTTGATACCGTCCAATGGAGAGAGAGGAGTTGATACCCTCCAATGAGGAGAGAGGAGTTGATACCGTCCAATGGAGAGAGAGGAGTTGATACCCTCCAATGAGAAGAGACCAGCTGGTAAAACAAATAAAATCCTTGGCGATCGTTAAAGAAGTGCAGCATCACAATGTCTGACCTCTGATCCCTGGAGGACCAATCGGCACGCCCCCACCCCGTAGCCACGCCCCCACCCCGTAGCCACGCCCCCACCCCGTAGCCACGCCCCCATCCCGACTTGGTTTGACAGGCCCTCGCCACATGGCGCTGCTCTGTGATTGGTTCAGTCGCTGTCGGAGCCCACAGCGGACGAGCACTTCCTCTTCCTCTTGGGCGCCTTCGGCTTCGAATCTTCCTCCTCCTGGAATAGAAACACATTATATATATTAAATATATTATAATCACATAATGTACACATTATGTACACTATATATACAGATAATACACTCCTCCTCCTGGAATATATAAACACATTATATATCTATACACATTATACACAAACAGATATACATTATATACACACTCAACCTCCTGGAACAAACATTATATACACTCCTGGAATATATTTATTTACACATTATACTATATACACATTACATATCCGCCTCCTCCTGGAATATATTTAACAATCATTTGCGAAGGCGCAGTGAATAACTGTTTTAGTATATACTACACTTGAACACTCCACAAATAAACAAGATGGCACTTTTTGCCGGGATTAATTTGTTTTTTTTAGCGGTTTATTGGTTTTTATTATATTATAAAAAAAAAAAAAACGCTAAAAAAACCAAATAAATCCCGAGTTTGAGGTCTCAATCATGGGGTATTGCCCCATCCCTGATCCCGCGACAGCGGATCAATCAAATTGCGGCAACTTAGGAGGTTCACGCGTAGTGCGTTGGCGTGTGCGTGCGTTGATGTGCGTTGGTGTGTGCGTGCGTTGATGTGCGTGAGTGTGTGTGTGCGATGATGATGTGCGTGTGTTACCGAGGCGCTGCTGGACACGCTGTCCTCCTCGGTTGCCGGGGGCGCCGCCCCCTTGCGGGAGCGCGGCGAAGAGGCCGGAGCCTTACGGCGGGACTTCAGAGGCTTCGACTGGAAGTCCTCGTACTCCTCAGCCAATGAGAACAGGTCGCTGTACCTGGGGAGGGGGAGGGAGGGGGAGGGAGGGGGAGAGAGACAGAGACGGAGACAGAGACAGAGACGGAGGGAGAGGGAGAGGGAGGGGGAGAGAGACAGAGACGGAGACAGAGACAGAGACGGAGGGAGAGGGAGAGGGAGAGGGAGAGAGACAGAGACGGAGAGAGAGAGACGAGTTAGGCCCCGGTCCCATTGCTCTCCCCTTAACCAGAACACTTGCTTTGAGGTCCCTCCACAGTGAAGTCCGCTCAAAGAGGGAAGTGAGAGTGAAGATCTTTCACTATGAAACGTGACACCACTATTATTAATATTAATTGATTCATAAAGGGGTTGGTTATGGTTCCTATAGGGGTTGGTTATGGTTCCTATAGGGGTTGGTTATGGTTCCTATAGGGGTTGGTTATGGTTCCTGTAGGGGTTGGTTATGGTTCGTGTAGGGGTTGGTTATGGTTGGTATAGGGGTTGGTTATGGTTGGTATAGGGGTTGGTTATGGTTCCTATAGAGGTTGGTTATGGTTGGTATAGGGGTTGGTTATGGTTGGTATAGGGGTTGGTTATGGTTGGTATAGGGGTTGGTTATGGTTCGTATAGGGGTTGGTTATGGTTGGTATAGGGGTTGGTTATGGTTCGTGTAGGGGTTTGTTATGGTTGGTATAGGGGTTGGTTATGGTTCGTGTAGGGGTTGGTTATGGTTGGTATAGGGGTTGGTTATGGTTCCTATAGGGGTTGGTTATGGTTCCTATAGGGGTTGGTTATGGTTCCTATAGGGGTTGGTTATGGTTCCTATAGAGGTTGGTTATGGTTCCTATAGAGGTTGGTTATGGTTGGTATAGGGGTTGGTTATGGTTGGTGTAGGGGTTGGTTATGGTTGGTATAGGGGTTGGTTATGGTTGGTATAGGGGTTGGTTATGGTTGGTGTAGGGGTTGGTTATGGTTCCTATAGGGGTTGGTTATGGTTCCTATAGGGGTTGGTTATGGTTCCTATAGAGGTTGGTTATGGTTCCTATAGGGGTTGGTTATGGTTCCTATAGAGGTTGGTTATGGTTGGTATAGGGGTTGGTTATGGTTCCTATAGAGGTTGGTTATGGTTGGTATAGGGGTTGGTTATGGTTCCTATAGGGGTTGGTTATGGTTGGTATAGGGGTTAGTTATGGTTCCTATAGGGGTTGGTTATGGTTGGTATAGGGGTTAGTTATGGTTCCTAGAGGCGTTAGTGTGACCTACCTCATCTTGTGGGCCTCATCACAGCTGGCCTGGACGTGTTGGAGGGCTTGGAGGATGGGAGTCTGACTGAAGACTGCAAAGAATACATCCCATTATTACACACACACACACACCACACACACACATATAGTGATGTTTAGAGCAGTATAAGGTAGTATAGTGTAGTATTATGATGTTTAGAGCAGTATAAGGTAGTATAGTGTAGTATTATGATGTTGAGAGCAGTATAAGGTAGTATAGTGTAGTATTATGATGTTTAGAGCAGTATAAGGTAGTATAGTCTAGTATTATGATGTTTAGAGCAGTATAAGGTAATATAGTGTAGTATTATGATGTTTAGAGCAGTATAAGGTAGTATAGTGTAGTATTATGATGTTTAGAGCAGTATAAGGTAGTATAGTGTAGTATTATGATGTTGAGAGCAGTATAAGGTAGTATAGTGTAGTATTATGATGTTGAGAGCAGTATAAGGTAGTATAGTGTAGTATTATGATGTTGAGAGCAGTATAAGGTAGTATAGTGTAGTATTATGATGTTTAGAGCAGTATAAGGTAGTATAGTGTAGTATTATGATGTTTAGAGCAGTATAAGGTAGTATAGTGTAGTATTATGATGTTTAGAGCAGTATAAGGTAGTATAGTGTAGTATTATGATGTTTAGAGCAGTATAAGGTAGTATAGTCTAGTATTATGATGTTTAGAGCAGTATAAGGTAGTATAGTGTAGTATTATGATGTTTAGAGCAGTATAAGGTAATATAGTGTAGTATTATGATGTTTAGAGCAGTATAAGGTAGTATAGTGTAGTATTATGATGTTTAGAGCAGTATAAGGTAGTATAGTGTAGTATTATGATGTTTAGAGCAGTATAAGGTAGTATAGTGTAGTATTATGATGTTTAGAGCAGTATAAGGTAGTATAGTGTAGTATTATGATGTTTAGAGCAGTATAAGGTAGTATAGTGTAGTATTATGATGTTTAGAGCAGTATAAGGTAGTATAGTGTAGTATTATGATGTTTACTGCAGTATAAGGTAGTATAGTGTAGTATTATGATGTTTAGAGCAGTATAAGGTAGTATAGTGTAGTATTATGATGTTGAGAGCAGTATAAGGTAGTATAGTGTAGTATTATGACGTTGAGAGCCGTATAAGGTAGTATAGTGTAGTATTATGAAGTTTAGAGCAGTATAAGGTAGTATAGTGTAGTATTATGATGTTTAGAGCAGTATAAGGTAGTATAGTGTAGTATTATGATGTTTAGAGCAGTATAAGGTAGTATAGTGTAGTATTATGATGTTTAGGGCAGTATAAGGTAGTATAGTGTAGTATTATGATGTTTACTGCAGTATAAGGTAGTATAGTGTAGTATTATGATGTTTAGAGCAGTATAAGGTAGTATAGTGTAGTATTATGATGTTGAGAGCAGTATAAGGTAGTATAGTGTAGTATTATGATGTTGAGAGCAGTATAAGGTAGTATAGTGTAGTATTATGATGTTTAGAGCAGTATAAGGTAGTATAGTGTAGTATTATGATGTTTAGAGCAGTATAAGGTAGTATAGTGTAGTATTATGATGTTGAGAGCAGTATAAGGTAGTATAGTGTAGTATTATGATGTTGAGAGCAGTATAAGGTAGTATAGTGTAGTATTATGATGTTTAGAGCAGTATAAGGTAGTATAGTGTAGTATTATGATGTCAGTACTCACAGCTGTTCTTGGTGTGCGTCAGGCTCAGTCTCAGGTTGTCCAGATGTTCCAGGATCTGTTCCAGGGTCAGCTGAGCAAGCTTACTGCTGGAGCTACGCAGACTGCACACACACACACATTAGGATTAATATAAAGACAGAGAGAGCGCGAGAGATAGAGAGAGACAAACACAGAGACAGAGAGACAGACATAGGAGACAGACAGAGAGAGACAGAGAGAGAGAGAGAGAGAGAGAGAGAGAGAGAGACAAACATAGGAGACAGAGAGAGACATAGGAGACAGACAGACAGAAAGACAGAGAGACAGACAGAGACACAGAGAGACAGACATAGGAGACAGACAGACAGACAGACAGACAGACAGACAGCCAACCAGCCCTACCTCTGTCGTTTGCGGGGCTGGTTGTTGTTCTTGATCAGCTGGGTCTTGATGTGCTCTCCCAGGGCGTCGTCCTGCTTGGCCGCCCAGTGCCTCAGGATGCTGGTGGTGAACTGGTCGTCATGGTTACAGGGCCGACTCAGGACCATCTTCACCATGTCCTCGCTGGGCCTGACACAAACACACACACACCATCAACAACACGCACACACACATCACCAACACACACACATACAGCCTCAACAACACACTCCACCAACACACACCATCAACAACACGCACACACACACACACACACACACACCATCAACAACACGCACACACACACACACACACACACACACACCAACATCGACACACCACCATCCACACACACATACAGCCTCAACAACACCCACACACACATCACCAACACACGTACATCAACACACACAGCATCAACACACACACACTGTGTACGCGTGACACACACTTACTTTTCTCTCCTCAGTTGAAGCAGCAGACAGGACAGAGCCTCCGGGTGTTCTGGAGAGACACACACAAATTAGTGTGTTACCGTTATATTGGGGGGTGAGTGTGTTACCGTTATATTGGGGGGTGAGTTTGTTGCCGTTATATTGGGGGGTGAGTGTGTTACCGTTATATTGGGGGGTGAGTGTGTTACCGTTATATTGGGGGGTGAGTGTGTTACCGTTATATTGGGGGGTGAGTGTGTTACCGTTATATTGGGGGGTGAGTGTGTTACCGTTATATTGGGGGGTGAGTGTGTTACCGTTATATTGGGGGGTGAGTGTGTTACCGTTATATTGGGGGGTGAGTGTGTTACCGTTATATTGGGGGGTGAGTGTGTTACCGTTATATTGGGGGGTGAGTGTGTTACCGTTATATTGGGGGGTGAGTGTGTTACCGTTATATTGGGGGATGAGTACGTTGCCGTTATATTGGGGGATGAGTGTGTTACCGTTATATTGGGGGGTATGAGTGTGTTACCGTTATATTGGGGGGTGAGTGTGTTACCGTTATATTGGGGGGTATGAGTGTGTTACCGTTATATTGGGGGGTGAGTGTGTTACCGTTATATTGGGGGATGAGTGTGTTACCGTTATATTGGGGGATGAGTGCGTTACCTTTATACTTGAGATGGTGCAGGATGGGGATGATTGTTTCCATGGCGATGCTGTGAGCCAGGAACAGCTGCCAGGTGCTGTACTGTTCGAACGTCTCCCAGTCCAGAGACTGAACTACAAGACACAACCACACAGTCAACCATCTCCATAGCAACCACTCAACACAGTCTTCATGGCAATCACTCAACACCATCTTCATAGCAACCACTCGACACCGTCTCCATAGCAACCACTCGACACCGTCTTCATAGCAACCACTCGACACCGTCTTCATAGCAACCACTCAACACCGTCTTCATAGCAACCACTCGACACTGTCTCCATAGCAACCACTCGGAGAACTAGCATAGCACAGCCCCACTACTCAGGACAGAGCTAGCATAGCACCCCCATGTTATTCACTACAAGTTGCTCTGTTCTTCAGTTTGAGAAGCGACTGTCTGGCTGTCTGTGTAACTCACTGAGGATGTTGAGTACAGAGTCCTTCCTGAACATGACAAGATTCCCCATCATCACGTGACACATCAACTCCTGGAGCTAGAGACAGGGAGAGAGAGCGAGAGCGAGAGCGAGAGAGAGCGAGAGAGAGAGAGTTAAGAGAGCGAGTGGGAGAGTGAGAAACACACACATGGAGAGAGAGTTAATAGAGACATTTAACAGAAATACATAGTTTACATACAGATATAAATTCAAAATTAGGGATTTTAGTGGATGCTTGGGTGGTAGTTGATACATGGTAGTTGATACATGGTAGAGGGTGGTAGTTGATACATGGTAGTGGGTGGTAGTTGATACATGGTAGTGGGTGGTAGTTGATACATGGTAGAGGGTGGTAGTTGATACATGGTTCAGGGTGGTAGTTGATACATGGTAGTGGGTGGTAGTTGATACATGGTTCAGGGTGGTAGTTGATACATGGTAGTGGGTGGTAGTTGATACATGGTAGTGGGTGGTAGTTGATACATGGTTGTGGGTGGTAGTTGATACATGGTAGTGGGTGGTAGTTGATACATGGTAGTGGGTGGTAGTTGATACATGGTAGTGGGTGGTAGTTGATACATGGTAGAGGGTGGTAGTTGATACATGGTAGAGGGTGGTAGTTGATACATGGTAGTGGGTGGTAGTTGATACATGGTAGAGGGTGGTAGTTGATACATGGTAGTGGGTGGTAGTTGATACATGGTAGTGGGTGGTAGTTGATACATGGTAGTGGGTGGTAGTTGATACATGGTAGTGGGTGGTAGTTGATACATGGTAGTGGGTGGTAGTTGATACATGGTAGTGGGTGGTAGTTGATACTTGGTTGTGGGTGGTAGTTGATAGTTACCTGTGTTGAGTCGATAACGGCAACAATCATATTAAGCAACTCTCCACTACGCAGGGTCTCATCTGGAAACTACACACAAAGACACATACAAAGGGAAGGTTATATATCTATGTCTATATATCTATACCTACGCATCTATAGCACCTGGGAGTAGACGTGTGTATCTATATCTCTAGCTCTGCCTGGGAGTAGATGTGTATCTATATCTTTAGATCTACAGTACCTGGGAGTAGCTGTGTATCTATGTCTCTAGCTCTACCGGGCAGTAGCTGTGTATCTATGTCTCTAGCTCTACCGGGCAGTAGCTGTGTATCTATGTCTCTAGCTCTACCAGTAGCTGTGTATCTATGTCTCTAGCTCTACCAGTAGCTGTGTATCTTTGTCTCTAGCTCTACCGGGCAGTAGCTGTGTACCTATGTCTCTAGCTCTATCAGTAGCTGTGTATCTATGTCTCTAGCTCTACCGGGCAGTAGCTGTGTATCTATGTCTCAAGCTCTACCAGTAGCTGTGTATCTATGTCTCTAGCTCTACCGGGCAGTAGCTGTGTATCTATGTCCCTAGCTCTACCGGGCAGTAGCTGTGTATCTATGTCTCTAGCTCTACCAGTAGCTGTGTATCTATGTCTCTACCGGGCAGCAGCTGTGTATCTATGTCTCTAACTGGGAGCAGCTGTGTATCTATGTCTCTACCGGGCAGTAGCTGTGTATCTATGTCTCTACCGGGCAGTAGCTGTGTATCTATGTCTCTACCGGGCAGCAGCTGTGTATCTATGTCTCTACCTGGGAGTAGATGGAGGGCGTGAGGTAGCAGAGCAGCCTCACGTCGTCCTCCTGGCAGGCCTTCATGTCCATCATGAGGCAGGTGTGGAGGTCCCCCAGCGCCGTGGCCTGGGCGAACGACTCGTACAGACTCATCTTCCCCATCGCTGCCTTACTGCCCCACACACAGTACACACACGTTACACACAGAGTACACACAGAGTACACAGCCCGAGTAACCACAGAGTACACACACTGAGTACACAACCCGAGTAACCAGAGTACACACCGAGAACACACACACTGAGTACACACTGAGTACACACACTGAGTACACACACTGAGTGTATACACTGAGAACACATCGAGTACACACACTGAGAACACATCGAGTACACACCGAGTACACACCGAGAACACACCGAGAACACACACTGAGTATAGTAATACCTAGCCTTGAAGTAGTACATCAGGTGGTAGTATTATGACGGTAGCACCTAGCCTTGAGGTAGTATTATGACGGTAGTACCTAGCCTTGAGGTAGTATTATGACGGTAGTAGTTTGACGGTAGTACCTAGCCTTGAGGTAGTAGTATGACGGTAGTAGTATGACGGTAGTACCTAGCCTTGAGGTAGTAGTATGACGGTAGTACCTAGCCTTGAGGTAGTATTATGACGGTAGTACCTAGCCTTGAGGTAGTAGTATGACGGTAGTACCTAGCCTTGAGGTAGTATTATGACGGTAGTACCTAGCCTTGAGGTAGTAGTATGACGGTAGTACCTAGCCTTGAGGTAGTATTATGACGGTAGTACCTAGCGTTGAGGTAGTATTATGACGGTAGTACCTAGCCTTGAGGTAGTAGTATGACGGTAGTACCTAGCCTTGAGGTAGTATTATGACGGTAGTAGTTTGACGGTAGTACCTAGCCTTGAGGTAGTAGTATGACGGTAGTACCTAGCCTTGAGGTAGTATTATGACGGTAGTACCTAGCCTTGAGGTAGTAGTATGACGGTAGTACCTAGCCTTGAGGTAGTAGTATGACGGTAGTACCTAGCCTTGAGGTAGTAGTATGACGGTAGTACCTAGCGTTGAGGTAGTAGTATGACGGTAGTACCTAGCCTTGAGGTAGTAGTATGACGGTAGTAGTATGACGGTAGTACCTAGCCTTGAGGTAGTATTATGACGGTAGTACCTAGCCTGAGGTAGTAGTATGACGGTAGTACCTAGCCTTGAGGTAGTAGTATGACGGTAGTAGTATGACGGTAGTACCTAGCCTTGAGGTAGTAGTATGACGGTAGTACCTAGCCTTGAGGTAGTAGTATGACGGTAGTAGTATGACGGTAGTACCTAGCTTTGAGGTAGTAGTATGACGGTAGTACCTAGCCTGAGGTAGTAGTATGACGGTAGTACCTAGCCTTGAGGTAGTAGTATGACGGTAGTACCTAGCCTGAGGTAGTAGTATGACGGTAGTACCTAGCCTTGAGGTAGTAGTATGACGGTAGTACCTAGCCTGAGGTAGTAGTACGACGGTAGTACCTAGCCTTGAGGTAGTAGTATGACGGTAGTACCTAGCCTGAGGTAGTAGTATGACGGTAGTACCTAGCCTGAGGTAGTAGTATGACGGTAGTACCTAGCCTTGAGGTAGTACAGCAGGTGGTAGCCGATCTTGGGCTGCTTCTGGTACAGCTCGGCCAGCATGTCCAACAGGACCGAGAAGCCGCTGTTGTCCTCCTGCATGGTGCACAGGTTCCTGAACACCAGGCACACCGGCTTACACACCGACTCCTCCAGAGACCTGACACACACACACACACACACACACACACACACACACACACACACACACACACACACACACACACACACACACACACACACACACACACACACACACACACACACACACACACACACACACACACACACACGTTAATTGTAAAACAATAATCTGCGAGGGTCTACACCCGGCAGAGTTGTACACAGTTCATTGGAGTTGCAAATACAAATAACTTTATGTATAATTACGTTGAAACCGCAACAGTGTAAACACATTGTAACCAGCATTCAGACAGTACTATCACAGGAAACGCGCGCAGTGTAAACGCACGCAGTGTAAACGCATGCAGTGTAAACGCAAGCAGTGTAAACGCGGGCAGTGTAAAAGCACGCCGTGTAAACACATGCCGTGCAAGGTACGTACTCCTCGGTGATCTCGTCTGGTAGGACGTCTCCTCTGAAGTGACCTTTGAACAGCTCAGCCAGGCAGGAGGCCAGAGTGGACATCTGCTCAGGGTCAAAGTCGTCCTACACACCACACGCACAGAGAGGACACGGTGGGACACGGTGAGACCTGAGGGGGGAGTAGGCTTACGGTGGGCTAGAGCTCCAGGGTGGAGAGCAGGGACAGTGGGTCCTCCTCTTACCTCCAGGATGAGGTCTACGATGTCCTGCATCACCTCGCACTGGTTCTCTGCATCGCTGGAGAGGAGAGGAGGAGTCGTTATCTACCTTGTACACAACAGTCCTACATAACAGCAGGCGGTAGGCCTTACTTGTATATAACAGTCCTAAATATAGACAGGCGGTAGGCCTACCTTGTATATAACAGTCCTAACAGCAGGCGGTAGGACTACCTTGTATGTAACAGTCCTACAAATAAACAGCAAGTAGGTCTACCTCGTGTACAACAGTCCTAACCCAGGCGGTAGGCTTACCTCGTGTAGAACACTCCTAACCCAGGCGGTAGGCCTACCTCGTGTACAGCAGTCCTAACCCCGGCGGTAGGCCTACCTCGTGTACAGCAGTCCTAACCCCGGCGGTAGGCCTACCTCGTGTACAGCAGTCCTAACCCCGGCGGTAGGCCTACCTCGTGTACAGCAGTCCTAACCCCGGCGGTAGGCCTACCTCGTGTACAGCAGTCCTAACCCCGGCGGTAGGCCTACCTCGTGTACAGCAGTCCTAACCCCGGCGGTAGGCCTACCTCGTGTACAGCAGTCCTAACCCCGGCGGTAGGCCTACCTAGCTTTCTGGAGCTGCAGGACCTTGTCCTTCATCACGTCCTCCAGCTGGTCCTGGAAGGGCGTGATGTCCGCCGGCTCCTCGATGATCTCTTCTTTGATTGGCTGGAAGCGGAACTCCCGCTGCTTCTTCCCTGAAAGGTAATTGGCTGTTGGGTCACTGGGCGTCCCGCTTAGACCTCCGACTCGGGTGGGGGGGGGGGGGGGGGGACCACCTGGAGACAACGCTCACCTTTGTTGTTCACCTCCTCCTCGTCGTCGCTGAAGGCTGCCTCGGTGGCGTCGTAGCAACCCTCCTCCTTGTCCAGGACGTTGTTGTCCATCTCCATGGTTACGGACTCCTCCATCTTCACTGTGAACGGGATCAGTCGAGAAACTTTAACACGACGTGCAGACGGCCGACCGACCCTCGACCGTCATGATAAACGTGACCCCCGTAAACATGTGGAGCACTGCTTAAAGACTACAGCGTGTGGGTTACCCTCGGTGGGGGGCGAGGGGGAGGTGCAGAACTCGGGGAAACGTTCCCTCAGCATGGAGCGCAGCTCACGATCCAGCTTGGGATTATCAAACAGCGGAGCCAGGTGGCTGGAGAGAGAGAGAGAGAGAGACAGAGAGACAGAGAGAGAGAGAGCGACAGAGAGACAGAGAGACAGAGAGAGAGAGAGACAGAGAGCGAGAGCGAGAGAGAGAGACAGAGAGAGACAGAGAGACAGAGAGCGAGAGCGAGAGCCAGAGCCAGAGCCAGAGCCAGAGCCAGAGCCAGAGCCAGAGTGAGAGAGAACCAGAGAGAAAGAGAGAGCGAGAGACAGAGACAGAGACAGAGAGAGACACAGAGAGAGAGAGACAGAGAGAGAGAGAGACAGAGAGAGAGAGAGAGCCAGAGAGCCAGAGAGCCAGAGAGAACCAGAGAGAAAGAGAGAGCGAGAGACAGAGACAGAGACAGAGAGAGACACAGAGAGAGCGAGAGACAGAGACAGAGACAGAGAGAGACACAGAGAGAGAGAGAGACAGAGACAGAGACAGAGAGAGACACAGAGAGAGAGAGAGACAGAGACAGAGAGAGAGACAGAGAGAGAGAGAGACAGAGAGAGAGAGAAAATTACATGGGAATAAATAGTAATAGCTGGAATGCAAAGGGTTTGAATGTGAGGTCGTGATCATGCATCGGTCAGGAGAGCTGTCTGAGCCTCACTTCAGGGTATTTGTGCGTCTGTCATGGCTGCTGCTACAAGACAACAAGACAAACAATACTGGTTTAGTGACGCTTCTCCTGCCTCAGAGTCAACAAGAACGTAGACATAGAAGGATCCATATACTATGTACAGAATGATGCATCAATGGAGAGATATAGATGGACATCTTCATCTATTGATATATGTAGATAATATATATTATAACTATACACAAATAGATATGCATCTATAGATATAGATGGACAGTATATCTATATACACACAGATATATATCATCTATAGATTTACACATATACATATATATATATGCATAAAAAAAATACATGTATATATAATATATATATATATACATATATATATATGCATTAAAAAAATACATGTATATATAATATATATAATATATATATATATGTCTACACACATATATTTATATATATACACATCCATAAAGATAGATACACATATTATAGATAGATATTCATTTTCAATATTTGTCACACATATTTTTCGAGACAGTAAATCATCATGCACGGATTACGACGGACGACAAAACAGTACAACAAACAATAAAACGTAATCAAATAATAAAGTACAAAATACAGTACAAGGTAAAGGATACAGTATAGGTACAGTACAGGGTACAGTTAACACAGACTTTATTAAGACCAGCACGCAGAACAACATGTCATAAAAGGCTGTCACCACGCAGAACAACATGTCATAACAGGCTGTCACCACGCAGAACAACATGTCATAACAGGCTGTCACCACGCAGAACAACATGTCATAACAGGCTGTCACCACGCAGAACAACATGTCATAAAAGGCTGTCACCACGCAGAACAACATGTCATAACAGGCTGTCACCACGCAGAACAACATGTCATAACGCAGAACAACATGTCATAACGCAGAACAACATGTCATAAAAGGCTGTCACCACGCAGAACAACATGTCATAACAGGCTGTCACCACGCAGAACAACATGTCATAACAGGCTGTCACCGCGCAGACTAACATGTCATAACGCAGACTAACATGTCATAACAGGCTGTCACCACGCAGAACAACATGTCATAACAGGCTGTCACCACGCAGACTAACATGTCATAACAGGTTGTCACCACGCAGAACAACATGTCATAACGCAGAACAACAGGCTGTCAGCAGACATTTGATGAAGGCGTCTCTTCATTTCGTCTCTGAAACGGTTCAAGTGGTTAAAACAAAGTATTTGAATAACGTACAATCTACTGCTACGACTAGGTTCACCATGGTGAAGGTTAAGGGTTAGGGTAAGGGTTAGGTTCAGAGTAGGAGTACAGGGTTAGGGCACAGGGTTAGGTTAAGGGTAAGGGCACAGGGTTAGGTTAAGGGTAAGGGTTAGGTTAAGGGCACAGGGTTAGGTTAAGGGTAAGGGTTAGGTTAAGGGTAAGGGACGGGTACAAGGTAGGCTTAGGGTAAGAGTACAGGGTTTGGGCACACGGTTAGGTTAAGGGTAAGGGCACAGGGTTAGGTTAAGGGTAAGGGTTAGGTTAAGGGCACAGGGTTAGGTTAAGGGTAAGGGTTAGGTTAATGCCGCGTTTCCACTGCAGGGTGCGGAACGGATCGGATCGCAAAGGTGCGGTAGGGAGGGGGCGGTATAGCCCAGCTCAGTTCCGAGGTCGCGTTTCCACCGCCGACAGTACCTGGTGGTAGGCCGGATGTCGATCGCCGCGGCAGCTACGTAAACATAGTAAACAACGTCTTCCTCCCCAAGAATGCAGAGGAACGTCTCCACCTCCTTGTTCGGCCAAGCAAGCTTTTTACGCGACATGTTAATTGTAAAGAATAATACCTCGAGGCTACTGTTTGTTTGTTTTTATCCCCGCGTCACCCGGAAGTGACGATTCTGTCGACCAATCAACGGAGGGGGGGGTGTAGCTAGAATTTCACGGGACCCTTTCAGGCGTCTGGTCTCGTTTTGGGTACCGCAACGGAGGAGTCCCGAGAATGGGGCCGGAACGGGTACGGCAAAGTCCGGGTCACGCCCACTTTTGGCGGTGGAAACGCGACCCGACCCGACCCTTTGCGATCCGATCCGTTCCGCACCCTGCAGTGGAAACGCGCCATAAGGGTAAAAGCTAAGTTTAGGGTAAGAGTACAGGGTTAGGGTAAGGGTTAGGTTAAGGTTAATGGTACAGGGTATAGGTTTAGGGTATATCTATCTATCAGTCTATCTAGAGCTTACGCTGGACTCTTCTCCATGATGACGGTTAAGGTACACGTATAGGGTATGAGTTAAGGGTTAGGGTACAGGCTAAGGGTTAGGGAACAGTATATATATATATGTAGAGAGATCTTACGCGAGGACTCTCTTCTCCATGATGAAGGTCAGGGAGTTGAAGACGCCCTGACGCACCTGGGACTCCAGGGGGGGGAAGAAATGAGGAATGATCTGAGGTCAGTGGAGAGGAGGGGAGAGGGGAGGAGGGGAGGGGAGGAGAGGACGGGAGGAGAGGGGAGGGGAGGGGAGGGGAGGAGAGAGGAGGTGAGGAGAGGGGAGAGGAGGAGGAGAGAGGAGGAGGGGACGGGAGGAGAGAGAAGAGGAGGGGAGGGGAGGGCAGGAGGGGAGGGGAGGAGAGAGAAGAGGAGGGGAGGGCAGGAGGAGAGAGGAGGTGAGGAGAGGGGAGAGGAGGAGGGGAGGGGAGGAGAGGACGGGAGGAGAGAGAAGAGGAGGGGAGGGGAGGGGAGGAGGAGAGAGGAGGTGAGGAGAGGAGAGAGGAGGAGGGGAGGGGAGGAGAGAGAAGAGGGGAGGAGGGGAGGGGAGGAGAGAGGAGGAGGAGAGAGGAGGTGAGGAGAGGGGAGAGGAGGAGAGGACGGGAGGAGAGAGAAGAGGAGGGGAGGGGAGGGGAGGAGGAGGAGAGAGGAGAGGGGAGAGGAGAGAGGAGAGAGAGGAGGAGGGGAGAGGAGAGGACAGGAGGGAGGAGAGGGGAGAGGAGAGAGGAGGAGGAGAGAGAGAGAGAGAAGAGGAGGGGAGAGGAGAGGAGGGAGGAGAGGGGAGAGGAGAGAGAGAGAGAAGAGGAGGGGAGAGGAGGGAGGAGAGGAGAGGAGGGAAGGGAGGAGAGGGGAGCGGAGGAGAGAAGAGGAGGGGAGAGAGGAGAGACAAGGACAACAGGAGAAAGAAAGAGGGACAGAGGACAGCTTAGAAGGAGAGACACAGGGAGGAGAGAAGGAAAGGAGAGAGCTTGATGAGGAGGAGAAATAAGTAGAGGAGATGAAACAGGAGTTAGGGTTCATCTTACGGTTGTGTGTGCGCTCGTGGGGTGTGTGTGTTGTTATGGTGTGTGTGTTCGTGGTGTGTGTGTGTGTGTGTGTGTGTGTGGTATGTGTGTGTTACCCTGCACATGAAGTCCAGCAGAGTGGCGGTGATGGCCGGGTGAGGCTTCATAGAGTGATGCATCACCAGGATAGCAGGCTCTGGGAGAGAGACATAGACACACAGTCAGAGAGAGAGAGACAGAGAGAGAGAGAGAGAGAGAGAGACATAGACACACAGTCAGAGAGAGAGAGAGACATAGAGAGAGAGACATAGACACACAGTCAGAGAGAGAGACATAGACACACAGTCAGAGAGAGAGAGAGACATAGAGAGAGAGACATAGACACACAGTCAGAGAGAGAGAGACATAGACACACAGTCAGAGAGAGAGAGAGAGAGAGAGACATAGAGAGAGAGAGAGAGAGAGAGAGAGAGAGAGACAGACAGAGAGACAGAGAGAGAGAGAGAGAGAGACAGAGACAGAGAGAGACACACAGTCAGAGAGAGAGAGAGAGAGAGAGAGACACAGAGACACAGAGAGAGACACAGAGAGAGAGAGAGAGAGAGAGAGACACAGAGAGAGACAGAGAGAGAGAGAGAGACAGAGAGACAGAGAGAGAGAGAGAGAGAGAGAGACAGAGAGACAGAGAGAGAGAGACACACAGTCAGAGAGAGAGAGAGAGAGAGAGACACACAGTCAGAGAGAGAGACATAGACACACAGTCAGAGAGAGAGAGAGAGCGAGAGAGACACACAGTCAGAGAGAGAGACATAGACACACAGTCAGAGAGAGAGAGAGAGAGACAGAGAGAGACAGAGACAGAGAGAGAGAGAGACAGAGAGAGACAGAGACAGAGAGAGAGAGAGACAGAGACAAAGAGAGAATGTGTGTGTGTACCTATGTTCATGATGCTGTCCTTCTCAGGACTGAAGAACAGCCAATCATAGAAGAGAGCCAGCTTAGCGTTGGAGGCCGCAACGTTTGACTGGAGAGACAGAGGAACTCATGAATGACAGGGTGACTGGTGACAGGGTGACGGGTGACAGGGTGACGGGTGACAGGGTGACGGGTGACAGGGTGACTGGTGACAGGGTGACTAATGGCATTATTGATGATGCATTGTTGATGAATGATATGATGAATGATATTCAGCTATAAATCCTCCCCACACCCAGTATGTACCATGTTACAGCTTTCATGGATCTGAATGGCCGTGCTCTTCCTGGTCTTACCGTGCAGGTGGTGAGCAGCCAGCCAATGATGGCCCAGCGCGGCAGGATGTCAGAGCTCAGGACCTCGTTGGAGGGATGGACCACGCCACAGATGTAGCGAATCAGGTCGCAGCGGAGGGACTGGCTCTCCGCCGTGGACAGATACTGCCTCTGGAACCACTCCTGGTAGCGCTTCTGCTGCCCGAACCGCACCTACCCACACAGTCACTGGTCACCTACAGAGCTCTCCCCGTGTGCGGGTGAGTGTGGGTGAGTGTGGGTGAGGGCTGGGCGATTAATCGAACTTTGACCGCGGTTTCGATTTCAGCGTCATACGATCACAAAATTAACATAATCAAGTTTTTCGAAATTTTCTTTGTGAACATTTTGTGTAATTTTTTAAACTTCTCAGTTGCAAAATTCTTTTTGGGAGAGACATGCTGAACTAATACAACGTGTATTCAAACTCAAAAATAACCCTTTGAATGATCGTGATTTCAATATTGACCACAATAACCGTGATTATGATTTTCACCCATACTCGAGCAGCCCTAGTGTGTGTGTGTGTGTGTGTGTGTGTGGGGTGGGGTGTGTGTGTGTGTGTGTGTGTGTGTGTGTGTGTGTGGGGGGGTGGGGTGTGTCTGTGTGTGTGTGTGTGTGGGGGGGGGGGGGTGGGGTGTGTCTGTGTGTGTGTGTGTGTGGGGGGTGTGTGTCTGCGTTACCCTGGAGGTCATGAACAGTAGTTTGGTCTCCATGTCAGGAGTCAGACGGCAGGCCAGGAACTTGCGGGACGTCCGAGCAGTAAGGAGCTGGAGCAGACCTAGATACACAATACCAGGTGATACCATCAGACCTGATACAGTACCAGGTGAACCATCAGACCTGATACAGTACCAGGTGATACCATCAGACCTGATACAGTACCAGGTGAACCATCAGACCTGATACATTACCAAGTGATACCATCAGACCTGATACAGTACCAGGTGATACACAATACCAGGTGATACCATCAGACCTGATACAGTACCAGCTGAACCATCAGACCTGATACAGTACCAGGTGATACACAGTACCAGGTGATACCATCAGACCTGATACAGTACCAGGTGAACCATCAGACCTGATACAGTACCAGGTGATACACAGTACCAGGTGATACAGAATACCAGGTGATACCATCAGACCTGATACAGTACCAGGTGAACCATCAGAACTGATAGTACCAGGTGATACACAGTACCAGGTGATACCATCAGACCTGATACAGTACCAGGTGAACCATCAGACCTGATACAGTACCAGGTGATACACAGTACCAGGTGAGACCATCA
>NC_079433.1:2164755-2189755 GCF_026213295.1 Gadus chalcogrammus | reverse complement strand
CTACGCCCGCCCATAGAACTGGATAGAGCCCCATGGAGCTGGATAGAGCCCCATAGAGCCCCTTAGAGCCTCATAGAGCCCCATAGAGCTGGATAGAGCCTCATAGAGCTGGATAGAGCCCCATAGAGCTGGATAGAGCTTGAAGGGCCCGATAGAGCTTGATAGAGCCCCATAGAGCTCGATAGAGCCCCATAGAGCCACATAGAGCTGGATAGAGCCACATAGAGCTGGATAGAGCCCCATAGAGCTGGATAGAGCCCCATAGAGCTGGATAGAGCCCCATAGAGCCCCATACAGCCTGATCGTGCCGTAGCCCTACAGGACCAGGGGTAGCCCCTTTAGGACCAGCTGGGGTGGGGGTCTTACCCTCTGGGCCTGGCTGGGGTCGGTGAGGACCAGACAGAAGAGGCCCAGACACACGTCCTCATGCTGCTGCTGGCCTTTACACACCTGGGAGGAGAGAGAGCACAGCGACACGTGGATATACGAGCACGCATGCTCCGGAACCAAAATTTTAAACAGAAAGAAAAAATATGAAAAACGCTAAGCTATAGTCAACATGCTAACATACTTACATTAGCAGTAGCTTAGCATTGCAACCTTCCTACATTAGCAGTAGATTAGTATCCCAAGAATCTTACATTAGCAGTAGCTAAGCAGTGTGACATATTTTAATTAGCAGTAGCTTAACAATCCTTCATAGCTTAGCATTGCAATAGTCCTATGTTAGCGGTAGCTTAGCAGTGCAATAATCCTACATTAGCAGTAGCTTAGCAGTGCAATAGTCCTACATTAGCAGTCGCTTTGCAGTGCAATAGTCCTACATTAGCAGTAGACTTGCAGCGCAATAGTCCTACATTAGCAGTAGCTTAGCAGTGTAAAGTCTTACGTTAGCGGTGAGCGCGTCGTTGGCTTCTCTCTCCGACAGCCCGTTGGTCAGCGACTGGACGATTCCAACACATCTCTCCAACTTCTACACACAAGGGACACAAAAACACTTTAATATGGTTGAATATATCATCATACAATATGAGATATACAAGAAAAGACCATCAGCAGCCATGTAGTCTCAGGCCTGGAGGTGAGCTACATGGCACACATTCTGGCCCTCCCACACGCTTGCGCCCAGAAGACCAGGTCCCAAAACAACCCCGGAACTGGGGCTGATATTCAAGCAACGTTTCACAGAGTTAACCTTTCTGAAGAGGATGTGGACTTCCTGAGATTCCTGTGGTGGCCTGGGGGTGAGGCAGGTCTTTCTCCTGCAGAATGCCGTACGACTGCGCACCTTGTTGGGCCTGTGTCGTCAACCTGCTCCGCTTACTACGCTGAAGATAACCGAAAACTATTTAGCCATGAAGTGATCGACCCAATCTTGAAAAACTTCTATGTCGATGGCTTAAAGTCTGTATCTACAGAACAATACGCCATTCTGCTCATCACAGAACTCACAGCTGCTTGTTCAAGAGGTTCCCAACTCTACAAACAGCCGTCAGGCACATGCCTCCATTCCCAAAGAAGAGCGATCTAAAGAGTGGAAGGAGCTCACCCTGGACGGAGAGATGGACTCCTAACCCAAAGAGCGCCTGGGGACCAAGGGTGAGAGGCACACGACCCCCTTCTCCCCCTTGTTTTGAAGGGGTACGGGGAAGGGGTAGGGGGTAGGGGTAAGGGGTAAGGGGTCTATTGTCGTTTCATTGTCGCTTTAACGATAGGAAAGGCCAGAGTGTCACCCCTAAAGAAGACAACAGCTCCCAGGACGGAGCTCGAGGCTGCCGGCCGGCAGACCGAGCCGGCCCCCGGCAACACAAGAGGCCTTCCCACCCCGGGGGCTGGACGAAACGTCCACGCAGTGTATGGGGAGACAGAGGATATAAACTCCTGATTTTGCTTAATGAGGGTCTTATTTTTGTAACAAAGTGATAAAATGACAGATTACTATTTTGACAATCAAAAAAGACAACCGTGTGTGTGTACATAAATGTGCAATTAACTGAAGGAAAATGCAGTCACCATATATTATACTGTTATAATATGATGAGTGAGGCTGATATGCTGTTGATGCATCATTTGCATCCTTCATAAATGTTTTTTATATATTATATATGTTCTGTGCTGTCTTTATGGACCTTCCTGTGTTTTGAATAAAAAGTTGATATACTAGTACATCAATATATTACTATGGTGATTCGCTAGTATAGCAGAATATGATGGTGAAATACAATGGTCTATCAGTATAGTGATACTACTATACTTTTCCCCTCATAATACAAACTGTTTTAGTAACATTGTAATACTGTATTGCTTAGAATCAATGACAGATCATATCTTTTGATAAAGATGTGTTCTACACTTAATTGCCCCAAGCTCAATATTGGTGAGTTCATCACCATGAAATACAATCACATAATACTTGTATTAAACTAACAGGGCATTTAGTACAGGGAGAGGTCTGAACGTCCTCTTAGTCACCATGTACACATGTGACTAAATATAAACAAGAAATATTAAGAAATATAACGTGACTAGCTATAACACAACGTCTACCAACCTGTCATATAACAACAACAACAACACGTTAGCTTGGCACGCTACAGTGAGCATCCGTATTGGGTGGTAAGGACCACAAGCTATTGGCTACATGCTAGAAAGTCATAGCATATAGCAACTAGCCTGTAGCCTCAGCAACTGATTAGACCACAGTCTTGTGTAGATAGCTAGAGGTGCAGCTAGCTAGAGGGTTAGCTCGGACCCGATGTGTTTCAACGGGGGATGCTAAATGCTACGTGTGAAGCTACATGCTAGGCTGGTGGTTCCAGGAGGTTGTGTTGTGTTGACCCGACTGTAAAGAAAGGGCTCACGTTGAGATATTGAGCCCCTCTTCCGCGGGGGGTTCTAACCGTTCTCCTACCTCCTCCAGCTCGTCCTTGGCGTCCAGGGAGGTGGACACCAGCAGCCGACCCTGCGGCTTCGCCTTGGCCGATGAAGGCTCCATGTCGTCCCGCCCCGCGGAGCGCCGAGCCCCAGTACTCTGGAGGGTCGCGGGGTCCTAGCTCCGCCTCACCATCTGGCTGCTGTCCCGCCTGCTCTCTGGGGCTCCCGTGGGCTTTGGGGAAGTCTCTTAAATCGATTTAATAATACTGTTCAACTATATTATGATGGAACAATCTGCTGCTGCTCTGGCGTCCAAGGAACACAAACAGACTTCCGGTGAGATCCGCGGTACACCGGAATAAGGGCGGTGCTTCTTCCAGTGATATGACCAATTGGATTCTGTCAACGTTAGTCTGAAGTGACCAATCACCCGCCTTATTATGAGAGTGACGTGGCCAATCGCCTTACTTTGATATTTAAGTAACGCCCCTAGCCCCATACTTTGAGGTCCTGGCGCATTACTCCTATAATGTCTTGCTGCGGCTTGTAGGACATGGACATCCAACGTCCAAGTACTGTCACGTGATTCCACTTGCCACCCCCACAGACGTCACGGGCTAATAACTTAATTGTGATTGCAAAAACATTCATTTGGGAAATTAGTTTTATAATGGGACCACTCCTTAAGCCAGAGGTGTTTCTAGGTTTCTTAGACATCCGGGGCTTTTACTTTTATTTATTTTTTTAACCCAAAAATTATATTCGTGGCTAATTAAACACAGGGTCTGAGATTAGGATGTCTGGGTTCAGGGTCTGCGTTCAGGGCCTAATCGACCAGGTAAACACGCGTCCTGCCGTCCTCCTCCGAGCTCAATACATTCATGATCCAAAATCTGACCGCAGCTGACCTCAGAGCTGGTGAACTGGGCTTTTATTTCCTTCACTTCATATGTTTCGACCAAACCTGTTGCTTGAGGCAGAGTTATTTGCAGACAAACTAGACCAGCCCATGAACATTTTAAAATGTAAATACAGACATTCCTGTATAATTAAGGTGCATGACAGCTCCCTCAGCTGGACAACAGTCTCACACCAAACCTCATTTTCCGTTTGAACCAACGTAGCTATAGTACATTGATGTGAGACGGGTTGGTGGATTGAACGTGTTGTAGTAGCAGAGAATGGCCTGCGGGGCAGTATGTACATTGTTTAATACAGGAATAGGCTTGAATTTAGTAGTTATATGGAGGTTTCATATTTTTACAAAATGGATTATGTGAACATTGCAAAATAACAATCATGTATATTAAATGTATTGCAGGAGTTTAGCTTGACATTAACCAAGTTAAAGGACAATTAAATGAACCGCAACAAACATGTAGAAGTCAATGTGGGATTTTAATATATAAACAAAAACACTTGACAGAAGTTTAATACAATTTTAAAGGAAAGCAGAGGAAAACATTTTCCCAAATGAATATTTTCGAAATGTCACCACCATTCCGAAAGCAAGTGAAGAGGTTTGTGTAAAAGCAGTCCTCCCTGACCAGCTCTGTCCCTGACTCTAAACCCTGACTCTCAACCCTAACGCTAAACCCTCTGAGGGCAGGAAGACGCGCCTTCAGTGTAAAGGTTCGAACCACAGAGAAGGAAGAAAAGAGGAAGCAGTAGAGAGTAGTGAAGTTAGTGACAGATGAGAGGGAAAGGCGTGTGGAAGCACACGGTTACATGTGGGGTCAAGAAGATCACTCCCACTGGAGGTCATTGATCCATCAGCCTCAGACTGCTGAGCTCAGCAGGTCTTCTGGAGGACGAGGCTCAGATGAACTGAGGAGACGGGACCAGCAGGATGTCATGATCAGGGCGGGTTTAGCTCAGGTGTGTCTGCCCCCGACCAAACAGGATCAGGTGAGGTTCAGCTCAGGTGTATCTGCCCGGACCAAACAAGGACATTGATTAGGTTCGATATTCAAAAGATGCAACATTATCTGAACCAAAGATAAGTCCTTAAGGAGCAGGCAGGCTTTAGGGCGCCTTGCTCAAGGACGCATCACTGTATTCTGAGGACTTGAACCCGGCACCATTGATTTGAGAGTTGAACCCCAACCCCCTACCTAGTCCACTATGTCGAGATAATGCAAACTTACGAGGAATCCTTGATGGTAGAGTCCTGGTGGTCCTCAGGATTTGCCTTCCAGATGTACGGCTTCTCCATCAGTCCTCCAGATTCCTGGTCTGGTTACAAACGTAATTGGTCTCTAATGTAAGGTAACAAACACAGTAGTAGTTTGTCTCCAATATCAGGTAACAAACACAGTAGTAGTTGGGCTCTAATGCAAGGTAACAAACACAGGAGTAGTTTGCTCTAATATCAGGTAACAAACACAGTAGTAGTTTCTCTCTAATGTAAGGTCACAAACACAGGAATAGTTGGGCTCTAATGGCGCGTAACAAAGTAGCAGCTGTAGTTTGTCTGGTAAACAACCACAATAGTATGCCGTAACTTGTACTGGACAAACTAATCCTGCGTTACAACAAGTCCACTCTGTTTATTTTAGGCAAACTTACGAGGATCCTGGTTGGTGGAGTGATGTCGTCCCCCAGAGTCTTGGCTCCTCCATCAGCTCTCCTCAGCCAGAGTCCTGGTCTGGAACAAACAGCACGAGTCTGGCTCTAAAGTCTGGTAGCAAACATGTAGTTTGTCTTATTTTTAAGCCCTTTATTTCCAGTTTGTTTGGTTAATACATACTTACAATCCTTGTTGGTAGAGTGATGGTCATCCTCCAGATTCACGGCTCCCCTACCAGCTCGCCTCCGCTCCAGAAACACGTTCTAGTAAGAAAACACAGCGGTAGTTGGTTAATGCATGTCAAAGTAACAGCTGTATTTTGCCAAGCATGTAAGTAAATACAAACTTACGAGGAATCCTTGTTGGGCGATTCCTAATCGTCCTCCAGCGTGTCAGCTCCTCCAGCAGCACTCCTCAGACAGAGTCCTGGTCTGGAACAAACAGCGGAAGTCTTGCTTCAACATGTGGTAAAACAGATGTAGTCGTCTGGTATATATGGTACAAACGCCGGTAGTTTGTGGTAGCAGTATTCTACGGTAAGTGGCAGTGAGTGTGATGATCACTTCAGAGCCAGGCTCCATCTACCCAACGACAGGAATCCTCCACCAGGCAGGGCCTCCATCAGTTCCTCCACCAGCCCAGGGCCTTCAGCACGGCTCCTCCATCAGCTCTTTCAGCACAGCTCCTCCATCAGCTCCTTCAGCCATGGATTCCTGGTCTGGTTACAAACAGTTGGTCTCAGCAGTAAATCACCTGGGGACGCAACACACCCCACCTCCTGCATCTGAGGTTCACTTGTAAAATGGAAGACAAATTTAAACACTTAAATTAGACAACGTCTGCAGATTGTCACGTTCAGCAATTCATCCACTACGGTCGTAGCAGCACTAGTAACATTAATGGCCCATATGACTCTTGCATAACCCCCGTATGAATTAACTCACGGCTTGGCACAGACTTAAAGTCATAAGATGATCAAAACCAGACCTAAACTACCGTGGATTTTAGTGTTTCAGATGAGCTTGGTGATGGTTACCCTCTGGTCCGGTGCTGCAGGCCCCTGGTCTCCAGCCTCAGTCTCCGGTCCATCCTGGCACCACAAGCCTCCGGTCCCCAGCCTCTCAGCCTCGCCTCTCAGCTACAGCAGCAGGGTTACATCAGCATTTGCCCAACAATAAACTTATTTGACTCATCCAAAACCGAGTTACACAATTAATTGAACTATTATATTATAACTCAAGGCCAGAAAAGACTCGAGACCAGACATGAGCATTGGGAATGAAGAGCAGTCCACAAGTTTAAAGAAGTGGTTCAGGCAATGCATTGAAACTGACCTGAGAAGACTCTACTCACACAGAGCACTGACCTGTTCTGGAGGACTTCTGACAGGAGGTGGAGGTCTGGCTCTGGGTGAGGAGGTGGAGGTCTGGCTCTGGGTGAGGAGGTGGAGGTCTGGCACTGGGTGAGGAGGTAGACACCTTGGGACAAACTACATGTTACCTTTTTAACCTTGTACAGTTCTAGAGTATCTTCTACTGTAACATGTGGGAATGACGGCCATTAATTTAGCTTTGATATTATCCAGTTGGTAACTCGGCACCAAAGTCGATGTTTAACGTCATTCCATTGGGTAGGGTTTAACTTCTGTGGCAATTAATGACAGCAGATATTTAGAACGTACAAAAGCTGAAGTAACAAAGAACACCTAGCAGTATCGATATTAAATCAAATATACTCAGCCATATTCAGGTGCTGGGTTCCGTTGAAGAAATGTCAAATTATCTTCCACCTTGAAATGATTTTCAGCCATCCCTGATGTCAAAAATGGGCCCGCAAGTAGAACGCTGTTTTGTACGCAGTGAGAGTCCCGCAACGTCATCGTGGTTAAAAGTACGGCGCAACCATCGGAAATTATCAACATATTTTAGTACTTTAGTTGTTTAAGGAGCGTTACAACGTTCTATGCTAACCATTGGGACTAAATCAAGTGACCGCACTCAGAACCTTCCACGGCGGGAAGCACAAACCGTCCGACTGGAATCCGAACATTCCGGCCGGAACCAACCAAAGAAAACAGAACCAGCACCTCACCTTGAGCTGAACGGAGGAAGATCCTGAAGTCCAGCGATGGTCTTCATTAAAACACAGCCAACAGACTTACCTTGAGGAGATCTGTTTGTTGCTGTTGGTCATTAATACTATTCAGTGTACCTTTACATTATTATGCACCCAGTGTGTACAAGTTATCACTCAAAACCATACGAAGAACCAAACTACCATGTACGTCCCACAACAACTTTAAACCTAAAATCCGGGAATCATTCAATACAAAACCGTGTCTACATTTTACAATTATCTAGATTATTCAGGGTACAAAGCATACAGAGCAAATCTAAACGTTGAGCTCACAGAGAGCCGACCATAGCCCTGCAACGTCACCCTGACCGCCTCATCACCAACAGCAAATCATGCCAGCCAGCCAAACCATGTACAGCTCCAGTGAGAAGTGGGCATCTGAGTGAAAGGACTGCCCATAATAAAAGCCCAATTCCTGAACTATCCAACCATCTTCATGGCTTAAAGATTTACAGACTTTACATTCCATCTTGTTCTAATCACCTTAGTCTGCTCCCTCGTTACTTATAAAACTCTACATCTCCATCACTAGAGTGTTGCATCCTACTCATGGGGGTGTGGTCTGAGTGAGCAGAGATGCATGCTGGGATACAGTGCTGTCTGAAGTCTTCAGTTCCATAGACACGCCCCTCAGGAGAAACCAAGTGTTTGAGAATCTGTCGTGACATCAGTTACATGAGCTGGAATATCCTTCAAGATGGCGCCAGGATTCTCAGAGGAGAAAGGCCAGGAGGAAGATGTGTGGGTTCTTCCCCTCAGCCAGTGGAACACAACAACGGTCTTCATCAGAGCACCATGGAACACTTTGAAACATTCTCCCCTTTACACCTTGAAGCCCCAGTGAAGGTTTCCTTACCACCTCAGCTGAAGAGCACAACTTCAGCTCGAAGAGCGCACTAGCTGGAGTTCCCGGATTGGTTCTGATTTAAGGGAACCAATCATTCAGCTAGTCCTGTCCGAAACAATTACAGTTCAGCCTGAGAAGACGTGCAACTGAGAGCAAGACAAGATCCACAGGGCTCTCCATCAATCCAGCCAGGTAGGAAGAGCCGTCTCATTACAGGTCTGAAGGTCATCTTGAACATCCATTGAGGTTCCTTTCCAACTTCAGAGTCCTTGTGGAATGCCTTTAGGTGTCCATCCTCCATTGATCCTGATTGGTGTAGTCCTAGTTTGAAGTCGCTGATCTGAACACGCCGCTTGCATCCTTTTACACTTGATTTGGATACTCTCCTTCCTGCCCAGTGTGTTGGATACTCTCCTTCCTGCCCAGTGTGTTGGATCTCGCTCCGGAGCGTCGTTCAGGGCTCATCATGTCTCCTGGAGGCCTCAAGTAAACGTGTGGCCGTCCATCAGGTATGACTTAGTTGACCATTCCAATATCCCAAGCCAATCACACAGACCCCCGTATGAACATTATCAGTGTCAAAGTAAGCCGGACACACACACATAGAACCCAGGACAGGCACGTAGAACCCCATGCCAGGTGTGAGTGGGAGACACACGCACGCACACACACAGTAGAACCCTAGCGATACTCAAAAATCTTCCATCTCATGTCAAACCCAAACACACACACACACACACACACACACACCACTGAGCCATAAAAGGCCAAACAATCATGCAGGGTAAAAACCTCATAGCAAATAACCTTCCAACACCCCCCCGCCCCCAGCTCTCCTGCCAGGGCACCCATAACTGAACAACCAATGTCTCCAGAGACGTGAATTATGTACAACATTCTTCAGTGGCGTCCCACATTGGTGATGGATTATGCTTGGCGTCTCCAAAATGTGTTCCAGGTTGATTCAACATCTCTGAAGTCATGTGTTTGTAGTCCAGTGGTTTAGTGATTGAGGGGCCTTCACAGATGTAAACGGTGCAGCTTTAGTCAGCCTGAGGACAGGAAGGAGATCATCTGTTCAGAAGACCACCCAGTGGAGGGGGGTGGCTCTTGAGGAGCAGGATCCATATGGGGATGGCCCCAAATAAGACCTTCTTGGAAATGAAACTGTTCCTGAGTAGTCACGGTGCCTGGAGGGGACTGTTGAATGCGTTCCATGGTTCTCTGTGTCAGACTGAAGTTGTGTTTTAGTCGTTGAGATGAGGAGCCCCCTCATCTCCCCCTGGTGTTTCTCCTTCTGAATCCCTGTCTCCATCTTTAAGAACATTCCAGTCCATGTAACTGACGACACGACAGTTTCTCAAACACTCGGTTTCCCCTGAGGGGGCGTGTCTACAGACCTGTAGACTTTAGACAGCTCTGTATCCCAGTATGCACCTCTGCTCACTCAGACCACAGCCTCGTCAGTAGAGCAACACTCATGTGATGACGATGCAGAGCTCAGGACAGTAAAGTGAAAGAAGACTGAAGACATCAGAACCCAACCCATTACTCCAGCTTACAACAATAACTTGGAGCCTGTAACCATTTTAACAAATCATTAAAACCAACATAAACCAAACACCTAAGTAACCCATGAACCAATAAAACATCCTCACTACTCAGAACAACCGTCAGTTAACGGGTTAACTCACCAGGAAGCCAAAATACATCAATGTGCCCAAGAGTAATGAGAAATTAATGACTTACGGTTTGCAGTTATGCTTCATGGTTAAGTTGGGATACTCACAGAACTGCAGTTAAATATCCATGATAGACCTTTGAAGGAAGGAACAGTTCACTCATGGTCCAAATTTCAAATGAGTTAAACCACCACAATCCCAGATTTCCTTCACACATTATCAGTGATTTATATTCCACACAGTGGAGGCTTCTTCATTGAGGAAAGGGAGGAAGATCCTCCTTAACATTGTTAAGAATAAAAATATATAGATTGCCAAGACTACTGAAATGAATTAATGCCCTTAAATATGACTACTTTAATGCCTTTGAATATATAATGTTCGTTTCCCTGGGTAAAGGGACATTAGCACCCCCTATCGCCTTTTGACAATTACTTCATTTCAATGGGAGAGAGGAGGAAAGTCCTCCTCTGAGTGGGTGTGACCTTACAGGCGTCTGATTCGCGCAAAAATCTAGTCGCGCTGCGCTATGAACCAATAAGCAGGATCCCTGGCTGGTGAGCAGTGTTGCCAGATTGGGCAGACTTCCCCAATTGGGCTACTTTTAGCCACGTTAGGCTGGGAAAATTATCATTGGGCGGGATATTTGCCCAATCTGGCAACGCTGTCGATAACAAACCCGCTCTGCCTGCATTGCCGCTCATGAGACGCAAAGCAGGTGAAATCATCTGAAGGATAACGAAATTCTAACATTTGCGAATATAGTATACAATGGAAACAGAGGACATTGTTCATGTTTAATTACACAAAGCATTCCATTCATTGAGTTACAGTGCAAAGTTAGCGACCAAAGAAAAAGGTAGACCACTTCGCAAAATCGAGATCACCAAAAGTAATGGCAACGTCAGTGTTGTGGGTGCTACATGGTTTGCTAGGTACTCATGGCTTACTGGTAGCATTGCTAGCAATCGACTGTATTGCTGGCCCGGTTTACTAATGAATAATGGCAAATCTCCAGCGTGGGCTGTTCATGGTTTCCCTGATGTGAAAAATCTTGATAGGGCAACAAAAAGCCACGACTATGGTCAAGTAAACGTTGCTGCTATGCGACTTTCCTTGCTAGGCACCACCATGCCTATAGATCAGGTTGAATCTAGAATAATGTTCTCCGTTACTCGGACCCTTCTGTTTGATATTGTGGAAAGGGTGAATGATTCAGAGCATGATGCATTTTAAATGGCATCACTTTGTCAGTCTTTTCTTAAAACAATTGTTACTGAAAATAAACATAGCTAAATTACAACCAATAACTTCAGTCATTGAGGGCAAAAATAGGCCCAGATTTTTTAAATTACTTTTACAAATCAAGAGTAGGCCTGATTTGACCAATGGGCTTTGCATCCTTTCCTACTGTCCTTGTTGACCATTTCAAAGACATGCTGCCTACCAGCTTTCAAATTACAGTGATGCCACTGGTGGCTTTGTATCAAATTTATTCACATAACTATCCCTCCATACTATTTTGTAGTTCACCAACACCCTGAAACAACTTGAGTCTCACATTCTTATGCCACCATGCACCAACAGTGCAAGCAGGCCAATGGCAACCAAGCGCACGGTCCTTCCTCCCTCACTTTAAAAACTACCAGCCGCCACTGATTCAACATACAAGTCACGTCAGTTGTGCTTTGCACACAATTCTACTCACATCAGGTTCAGATGAGATGCTCCTCTTTACTTCAAAAAGTCTTTAACCTGTGAAACTGGAAGAGATGTTAAATAAGTCACAACAGAGCAAAACAGTACACAAACAAATGTCTGGTTCCCTTTTAAGTGAAACACACCAGATAAAACCAATTAACTAATTAAGAAAACCACCTGGCAGGCGAGCTGCGGCAGGTGAGCTAATGAGTAAAACTCAATGCAGGTTTGGTGCCCTGTGGTCTTCTTGGTAACAGTGAAAAGCTATTTGAGCTCTGTGTTCGATCTTAAATGACCTCCCTCATTTTAATTAAAGGGATGAGTCTGATTTGACTGATTTAGATTCAAACAGAAGAAGTCTTCATTCAATTCACCTTACTGTGAGCGCGAGTGAGTGTGTGTGTGTGTGTGTGGCTGTGTGTGTGTGTGTGTGTCCGGGGCTTAAACCAGAGTGAAAATGAAAATGCTGCACGCCAAATGTATGTGTATGCTTTATTGTGCATGCAAACCTTTTCATAATGCTTTTTCTAAATAAACGAAATACGTGGTTTATTATAGCTTTAAATAGCTACCTGACTGCTATGCTATCCCCAAATGTCTAAAGTTCCATTCAAGTTATTGCAAATGAATACAAGTGAGGCAGACCTTACACTGTGGTAACCCGGTGCTCGGTTGGGCCGGGTTCCACGGACAAAACACGCTTGGCATTGGGGTTTTAGCCATTGCAGGCATTTATTTAACAATCAACTTAAACAATCAAACCATGAAGGAGACGCGGTCTCTAGGGCCTCCGTGGGCCTCTAGGGCCTCCGTGGGTCTCTAGGGCCTCCGTGGGCCTCTAGGCTCTCTCGCTGCCACGAGCACTTCCTTCCTGCTCCCGTGCCGTGCTGTGCTGTCCTGGACCTCCTTTTAAGGCCACGTTTATACATAGCAGGGTATTTATAGAAACGAATATTTCCCCCCCTCCGTTTTCAAAAATAACATTGTGCACACAACATCGTTTTCAAAAAAGTTGTTGTTTACATCAAAACGGATAAATATGCCGTTGGGACATTATAACTATGCCAAACCTATGGGCGGCAGTGTAGGGAGAAGGATAAAGCCATGCAAGCCAATCAGAATCCTCAGAATCAACAACAACGAATAACACGAGCGTCTTCCTGTAACAAACAAACTGTAAACATAGGGCGCTCATATGACGTTAAGCATTTCCTGGCGCATAATGTGACGTTTCAGAACCTAAAACCCCGTTTCTACCCGTTGACACGACAACACATAACCGGCGTTTTCAGAAATCTCCACTTTGGCCGGAGTTTTTAGAAATGATCGTTTTCTGTGACAAAAACTGCGTTTTCGTGTAAATGAGAGGCCAAACCGTGTGAAAATATCTGCGTTTTCCCTTCGTGTAAACGGGGCCTAAGATGGCTCCCCTGCCACCGGCCAGGTGTCCACCAATCACCCTGATTGGGGAGGCGAAAGGGATGCTCTCCGTCGCCGGCTGGTGGGTGGGGGTGGTATACCCCATCCTTCACGGTCCCTCGGGCCCGTCCAGGCCGAGGTTTACGTGGCGGGATGCCACAACACATATACACACACACACACACACACACACACACACACACACACACACACACACACACACACACACACACACACACACACACACACACACACACACACACACACCCACACACACACACACACACACACACACACACACACACACACACATGCGCACAGATCTGTCTGGGGATGGGATAGGTTAATACACTTGCCAAGATCATATTCGGGGCTAATTAAATAACATCCAAGGCTTTATCCCCGAATAAAACAGCATAGGGACGCCACTGCCTTAAGCTAACATATTTATCCACGATAGCAGACACTTTAAATAATAGTTATAATTACATGCAACTTATTTCAAATTTCAAATAGTATACTAGATACATACAAATATATATAAAGGAATATATACGAAAATGAAATGGCTAAAGTTAATGCAAAATTATGATGTAGTCGAGTACAAACAGTCTACTCTCATTGCAGTCTTTGGAAGTTAATTCTGACTGATATACTGTTATCTTCCACAGCATGACATAACACATCTCAGGAAGTGGTGGTGCTCCACTTTGTTGGAGAATCTACATACTGAAGGGTATAGTTCTTCTGAAGCAGATGTGCTGTGAATTCCAATATTAACACAACCGTTACAATGACCTACAAAAACTATTTGTGTGTGTGTGTGTGTGTGTGTGTGTGTGTGTGTGTTTGCGGTCATTGCAGACGGTTTGCTCATTTCACGGAGGAGGGCAGAGAGATGGCAAGAGGAACTCTACCACCTCTTCGGTATCCCGAGGAAGTGTCCAAAATGGAGGAGCCATATTTGTCTTTTCTTTATTTTTTTATTGGTTTGTTTGAAGAGAAGAGCAGAAAATAAAATTGATAATAATGGATACCAATTCCAAGAAACATATTATTTTAATCTATATGAAATCATATATTTATGGTTATTAAGCACACAATCTACACCACAAGAAAATAAAAATGCAGACGTTTTTTGCAAAGCAAACCATTTCTGTTCTCTTTCTTCATTTGTCACGTGAAGTCGTTTTTTATACTTTTCCATCATTGCCAGTACGTTGTTTTTTTTATTATATCAATATTAATTTAAACAAAAATAAATAAATATAAAGAGAAAAGTCGACTCTCTCTAGCTTTCAATTCAATCCTTTTATTTGTTAGTTTTGATCCGACTGTACATTACTTTGAAAGGATGAACCTGAGTTTTGTGATTTAGACCTCACTTGACCTCCCTCCCAGAGGTCCACGGTGCCACTGGGCTGCTGACGGCGTTACCCGCATACATTTTTTTCCTTTGGCGGCCCTCAGTCAAATTTTGGGTTCCTAAATTGGTCCTCAGCTGTCAAATCTTTGAGAACCCCTGTTGTAGACCAGCTTCGGAAAACTGTAGTTCCACCATAGAAACGCTAGAGGTCAGCAATACTCCCCGTCGCGCAATGACGTCGGTTAGGAAAAGTGGAGTCGAATTCATTTTAAACAGCGCTGTCTTTTCCTATGTTTGAAAGGAAGCACATCTTCATCTCTCCTTGACCCGATGACGTTTTCCACAAAGGTTAAGTAAAGGACAGGAGATTTGACTATTCGTAGAGGAATAGGGACACAGCTAAGGAGTCTCACCACGTCCGCCATCTTGTCGTCACGTGAGAGCACTTGGACGTTGGATGTCCATGTTCTACAGGCTGCAGCGGGACCTTACTCCATTGTTAGCGGAATTGTGATTGAGTGATTATTGCAAAATCTTTGATTGCTTTATTTACTCTCCAAGGACAATTTGATGAGGCATATTATTCGCCCCCCATCGGCGAATCGCTTCCAAACTTTCTATAGAACTGCTGGACCGGGAAACATGTCTGAGAAACCTACCTGTCACCTGTCAGTGGCTGAGATTGGGCGTTTCCCCTTTAGAATAATAACAATCATATCCAGTACCAGTGTTGGGAGGAACGCGTTACAAAAGTAATGCATTACTGTAATCCATTACTTTTTGCCGTAACGCAGTAATGTAAGGCATTACACAACAGTGCAGCATTTTAATTCTTCAACACCTACAGAGTTTGTTATGTACGATCATTCAGAAAAACCATGTTGTTTCCCATAGACATTTAACCGATGGAACCAGGAGCCTCGGAGGCGGGACTTATTCTTCAGAGGTCTATTTTGTTTTCTCTACAGCCTTTAACTGAACAATTGCACAATAAACCGTCAAACTCTTAGCATGAAAAATGATCATTTAAATCCATATGTGTAATAAAAAGACTGGGACCAGTCATTATGCAATACCACATTGCCTCCTACTGTGTAATGAGCTGCATTGAGTACAAGAAGATCTATTGAGAACACCAAATCCATCCATCTGTTGTTTTGATTAAAGTAATCCAAAAGTAATGTAAAAGTAGTGGAATGTCAAAGACAGTAACATTGTAATGCTGCTAATTACTTTGAAATGACTCAATTTAAATAAACAATAAATAAATAATGCTTTGCTCCTTTAAGTAACTTGCCCAACACTGTCCAGTACACGTAGGCTACAGAAGGTATCCGTAGATAAAGGTGAATCCCTAATAATATCAGGTTTAGCATTGTTAATAATATTGAGGTGAGGAGGAGGGAGGAGAGGCAGAGGCTCCAGGCTGTAATCAGATAATCATCCTGATCTGAAGGTTTAAGAATCTAAATATACACACACACACACACACACACACGCAGTTAAACACACACAGACACAGACACAGACACACACACACACACACACACACACACACACACACACACACACACACACACACACACACACACACACACACACACACACACACACACAGGCATATATGCATGCACAAAAAAAAACCACACTCACTCAGATAAACAGAAGCCCTAGTAACAATTGGACATATCTTTTTGGTTCTTTGTATGATGTCATATCCTGAAAGGGGCGGAGCCGAACTGTCTATGATGTGACATGTCATCAGAACGATTATCCATAACGCCCATCTGACCGCCAGCAGCTGGGTATGTGTGTGTGTGTGTGTGTGTGTGTGTGCGTCACCGTGTGTTGCTGTGTGTTATTATGTGTTACTGTGTGTGTGTGTGTGTGTGTGTGTGTGTGTGTGTGTGTGTGTGTGTGTGTGTGTGTGTGTGTGTGTGTGTGTGTCACTGTGTGTTATTGTGTGTCACTGCGTGTTATTGTGTGTTACTGTGTGTTATTGTGTGTTACTGTGTGTGTGTGAGTGCGTGTGTGTGTGTGTGTGTGTATCTGACTTTATTATTTTTCTGTTCTGTTTGCTTCGTTGACAGGCAGGGCTGAGCATCACTCGGTTGCCAGGGTTACAGAGCAGCAGAGCCTACTCCGCCTAGCCCCTCCGTCAGCCCCACCCCTCAGCCCCTCTTTCTCCTCCACCCTCCCCCCTCCCACTCCTCCCCCCTCCCCCCTCAGCCCCTCCCACTCCTCCCCCCTCAGCCCCTCCTTCTCCTCCACCCTCCCCCCTCAGCCCCTCCTTCTCCTCCACCCTCCCCCCTCCCACTCCTCCCCCCTCCCCCCTCAGCCCCTCCCACTCCTCCCCCCTCCCACTCCTCCCCCCTCCCCCCCTTTCCTCCACCCTCTAGGTGCCTCCGTCGCCGTTGCCAGGAGCAGTTCCAGGCGTGTTACCGGGGTGACCCCGGCCTGGCCCTGCCCCCGCCCCCCGGGGAGCGGGCACTCGCGCAGGAGGGGGGCTTATGCGTCCGGAGGATCGTCATAGCAACATGTGGCTGGCCAACCCGGCGCGGGGGCAGGGTAAGGAGTTGAACCCCAGACCTCTGTCGTCACGGCGCTGCCTTGCTCTCGGGCTCACCCTGCCTTGGGTTTCAGTCGCAGGCCTCCGCCAGGTGGGTTCGCGCCTCAGCTCGCCGGAGCAGTCTTATCACAGCGCCGCCTCCCAGCAACAACTCAGCCCAAGCCACGCCCCCTGGAGGAATTCAGCCAATGAGACATCGAGGTACAGCCATGTGATGGCCACGCTGCAGGGGATTGGTGGTTACAGCCGCTCGGAGGAGGAGCTCAGCTACGCCGGCTATGAGGGCTACGACCGTAAGTCTTGCATGTCAACCATAACCATAACCCCTAACCCTAACCCTAACACCAAACCATAACCATAACCCCTAACCCTAACCCTAACCCAAAACCAAAACCTTAAACCTTAACCCCAACCCCAAACCCAAACCCCTAACCCCCAACCCAAACCCAAAACCCTAAACCCTAACCCCAACCCCAAACCCATAACCCCAAACCCAAAACCAAAACCCTAACCCCAACCCAAAACCCCTAACCCTAACCCTAACCCAAAACCAAAACCTTAAACCTTAACCCCAACCCCTAACCATAACCCCTAACCCCAAACCCAAACCCAAAACCCTAACCCTAACCCCAACCCAAAACCCCTAACCCCTAACCCTAACCCAAAACCAAAACCTTAAACCTTAACCCCAACCCCAAACCTCAAACCCCTAACCCTCACCCCAAACCCCAACCCCTAACGCTGACCCCTAACCCTAACCCCAAAACCCCTAACCCCAACCCTACACCCCAAACCCCTAAACTACACCAGCAAACCCTAACCCACAACAGCTGTGAGGAGTATGACTGTAAGTGCCTCCATACTAACATGCTAACCAGTAACATCATCCTAGCCCTGGCCCAGTACCACAACCCCTAACCTAACCTAACCATAGAGGGTAACCTGGTGAAGCCGTCTACTCTGGCCCCTGGCCAGCCAGTTTGATCCCTCAACAGCCTAGTTACCATCACTTAACTTAACTCCTCGACGTCAGAAGCCAACCCGTCAGAGATTACACCCTTGTGATTGGTTCAGAGATCTCGTAGCTCCTCCCACCGACAGTGAGTGGGGGTCAGGGGGCGAGTTGGGCTTCAGACTGAAGGCTGAGGACCCGAAGGAGGACTGCATGTCTCTCCCAGGAGGGCCGCCGATGGCTCGGGCTGCCCGAGGGCTTTAGACCGATAAAGCTGCTGCTGCCCTGAGCCTCTCGGTCCGTCTAATGGGATTAAGAAGAAGACTCCTGGATTAATGAACACAGGCACCTACTGGAGCAACAAGAGAGATAGCCCTACTGCTAGCTACTAGGGAGATAGCCCTACTGCTAGATAGAGAGATAGCCATACTGGAGCAACAAGAGAGATAGCCCTACTGAAGCTACTAGGGAGATAGCCCTACTGCTAGATAGAGAGATAGCCATACTGGAGCAACAAGAGAGATAGCCCTACTGAAGCAACAAGAGAGATAGCCCTACTGAAGCAACAAGAGAGATAGCCCTACTGAAGCTACTAGAGAGATAGCCCTACTGAAGCTAGTAGAAAGATAGACCTAGAGGAGAGTTGAGGATCTAGAGGAGATCTGAGGACCTAGAGGAGAACTGAGGAGATCCGAGGACCTAGAGGAATCCTTCGATGTGTCTACAAGTCTCTCCATCGTTGCCACTATCAGCTATTAACCCAAAAGCTCAGAAGCCAGAAGCTAACTATTCACCGTTCGTTTGAAGCTCAAGTTTGACAACAAGCTCAGCATCCATCTGCTGATACAGGTGCTAGTGAACTAGTGTCTTGAGTAGCTAGTACCTATAGACAGGTCTTTAGTAGCTAGTACCTGCAGACAGGTATTTAGTAGCTGATATCTACAGAATGGTGTGTAGTAGCTAGAACCTACAGACAGGTATTTAGTAGCTGGTACCTACAGACAGGTATTTAGTAGCTGGTATCTACAGACAGGTATTAAGTAGCTAGCACCTACAGACAGGTATTTAGTAGCTAGCCCACACAGCTCAGACTCGTTCTGATTCTGCTGTCGATGGGCTATTTAGCTCACATTCCTATCCCTTGTTTAAAAGATAATGAGGGTTAGCTTTAGAACTCATTTGTTAGAAATGCCATAGTAATCCTATGTTAAAGATGATTATATTAAGGTATTAGGTGTGAGATGAAGAAATCAATTGCTCCTGGCATGCTTAGCTAACATTTTGCCTTGCTAGCATGGTTTGTTTACACCCTGTACTGCTAGCATGCTAAGCTAACATCAAGGACATGACTGCATCTAATTTCCTGATGCGTGTCGCCTGGTAACTAGGTAACATGGAAGGCCATTGGTTGGACCAAGGCTCGTGGCACAGCGAGACTCCGCCCACGTCTACGGTACGACCTGACGGGCAGAAGATCTTTATATATATATATAAATATATGTGTGTACATATATACAAAGCATGTATATTATAAATAATCCACAGCTACATCATATACCATATATATCACACTGTTATAAATATAACTTGGGTTTGTAACATTTCATTATAAATTACGCTTAGTGTGCAGTTTGACTTATACTGGTCATAACTTACTGCTGCCTATCAGTCCCTAGGGGCGGGGTTAGACCACAGGGCCTATCAGTCCCTAGGGGCGGGGCTAGACCACAGAGCCTATCAGTCTCTAGGCGCGGGGCTAGACCACAGGGCCTATCAGTCCCTAGGGGCGGGGCTAGACCACAGGGCCTATCAGTCCCTAGGGGCGGGGCTAGACCACAGGGCCTATCAGTCCCTAGGGGCGGGGCTTGACCACAGGGCCTCATCTGATTGGTCCCCTCATCACATGTTTGTTTCCGTCACTCTGCCAGCACGCGGTCACATGGCAGCCGTCCAAAGATGGGGAGCGTCTGATTGGTCGGATTCTGCTCAACAAGAGGATGAAGGATGGCAGCATCGCGGACGACACCGGAGCCCTGCTGGGACTCAAGGTACGAGGTTGGGTTAGTGCCAGGGTCAGGGCTAGGGTTATAGGGTTAGGGTTAGGGTTAGGAGCCCTGCTGGGACTCAAGGTACGAGGTTGGGTTAGGGCCAGGGTCAGGGCTAGGGTTATAGGGTTAGGGTTAGGGTTAGGAGCCCTGCTGGGACTCAAGGTACGAGGTTGGGTTAGAGTCAGGGTCAGGGCTAGCGTTATAGGGTTAGGTTTTAGGGTTAGGGTTAGGTTTTAGGGTTGGAGTAATAGGGTTAGGGGTAGGTTATAGGGTCAGGTTATAGGGTCAGCGTTAGGTTATACTGTTAGGGGTAGGTTATAGGGTCAGGGTTAGGGGTAGGCTATAGGGTCAGGGTTAGGGGTAGGCTATAGGGTATTAACAGACTGTTTCGTCTTCAGGTTGTGGTTAGGGTTAGGGTTAAGGTTATGTTATAGGGTTTGGGTCAGGGTTAGGTTATAGGATCAGGGTTGGAGTTAAGTTATAGGGTCAGGGGTAGGTTTTAGGGTCAGGGTTGGGGTATGATTATAGGGTTAGGGTTAGGTTATAGGGTTAGGTTTTAGGGTATTAACAGGCTGTTGTGGCATGCAGGTTGTGGGGGGCAGAATGACGGAGTCCGGGCGACTCTGTGCCTTCATCACCAAGGTGAAGAGAGGAGGGCTAGCAGACACAGTAGGGCACCTCCGCCCAGGTAACCACACACACACACGCACACACAGACACGCACGCACGCACGCACGCACGCACACACAGACACACACACGCATATCAATCACACCGTGTGGAAACACGTGTGAACCTTTTGCCAACGTGTGAACCGGGTTAATATGAAATAAATCGGCGCTGGATGAGCTGTTAGATCAGGAGGCAGAAAGGGGGAACGCTGAAGTTCAAACTGAGGTCTTGCGTGTCGCCGTCTGAAACAACCTGAAGACATCAAATGGCCTGAGAGCTATTATCAGGTGCTGTGGTCCACCGCTAGGGGACAGGTGACGCTAAAGGGCCGATTATGGTCCAACGTCACCCAACGCAAGGACCACGATGACGCCTCGACGCAGTCGTGAACCTGTTTTGGTTCTGCGTCGGGTTTTAGTGAGCGGCCAATCACAGCCCTTGCGGCTGCGTCGCCTCGATGGAAGGCGGAAAAGGCGGAGGCGCACGTCGTTCTCTTGCAGTGAACGCAAGGAGGGTCCGCAAGGACGTAACAGGTCCCTAAGCCCCTCACGTTGCGTCAACGTGGGACCATAATCATCCCTTAATGATCAGTGCTGTTGTCCACCACTAGGGGGCAGGTGACACTAATGATCAGTGCTGTGGTCCACCACTAGGGGGCAGGTGACACTAATGATCAGTGCTGTGGTCCACCACTAGGGGGCAGGTGACACTAATGATCTGTGCTGTGGTCCACCACTAGGGGGCAGGTGGGACTAATGATCAGTGCTGTGGTCCACCACTAGGGGGCAGGTGACACTAATGATCTGTGCTGTGGTCCACCACTAGGGGTCAGGTGACACTAATGATCAGTGCTGTGGTCCACCACTAGGGGTCAGGTGGGACTAATGATCAGTGCTGTGGTCCACCACTAGGGGGCAGGTGGGACTAATGATCAGTGCTGTAGTCCACCACTAGGGGGCAGGTGACACTCATGATCAGTGCTGTGGTTCACCACTAGGGGGCAGGTGGGACTAATGATCAGTGCTGTGGTCCACCACTAGGGGGCAGGTGACACTAATGATCTGTGCTGTGGTCCACCACTAGGGGTCAGGTGACACTAATGATCTGTGCTGTGGTCCACCACTAGGGGTCAGGTGACACTAATGATCAGTGCTGTGGTCCACCACTAGGGGTCAGGTGGGACTAATGATCAGTGCTGTGGTCCACCACTAGGGGGCAGGTGAAGCTAATGATCAGTGCTGTGGTCCACCACTAGGGGGCAGGTGGGACTAATGATCAGTGCTGTGGTCCACCACTAGGGGGCAGGTGACACTAATGATCAGTGCTGTGGTCCACCACTAGGGGGCAGGTGGGACTAATGATCAGTGCTGTGGTCCACCACTAGGGGGCAGGTGGGACTAATGATCAGTTATGTGGTCCACCACTAGGGGGCAGGTGACACTAATGATCAGTGCTGTGGTCCACCACTAGGGGGTAGGTGGGACTAATGATCAGTGCTGTGGTCCACCACTAGGGGGCAGGTGAAACTAATGATCAGTGCTGTGGTCCACCACTAGGGGGCAGGTGGGACTAATGATCAGTGCTGTGGTCCACCACTAGGGGGCAGGTGAAACTAATGATCTGTGCTGTGGTCCACCACTAGGGGCAGGTGGGACTAATGATCAGTGCTGTGGTCCACCACTAGGGGGCAGGTGACACTCATGATCAGTGCTGTTGTCCACCACTAGGGGGCAGGTGACACTAATGATCAGTGCTGTTGTCCACCACTAGGGGGCAGGTGACACTAATGATCAGTGCTGTGGTCCACCAGGTGACCAGGGTTAGGGTTAGGGTTAGGGTTGGACCAATGCTCCGTGCTGTGGTCCACCAGGTGACCAGGGTTAGGGTTAGGGTTAGGGTTGGACCAATGCTCCGTGCTGTGGTTCACCAGGTGACCAGGTGTTGGAGTGGAACGGGAGGCCCCTGCAGGGAGCCACCTTCAAGGAGGTCTACAACATCATCCTGGAGTCTAAAACTCAGCCGCAGATAGAGCTGCTGGTGTCCCGAGCTCTCAGGTCCGTCCCCCTAACCCTAACTCTAACCGTAACCCCTAACCCTAACCCTAACCCCTAGTAGCTAGTGATGAGTTCTGACGCTAACCTGTTGTTGTTGTGTTTCCAGTGACTCTGCCCAGATGTCAGACAACTCACCCACACACATGGACCCAGGTGAGTCTCATGGGTTAGTCACCTGACCGACTGTTAGGGTTAGTCACCTGACCGACTGTTAGGGTTAGTCACCTGACAGACTGTTAGGGTTAGTCACCTGACCGACTGTTAGGGTTAGTCACCTGACCGACTGATAGGGTTAGTCACCTGACCGACTGATAGGGTTAGTCACCTGACTGACTGTTAGGGTAAGTCACCTGACTGACTGTTTTGTGAGGCTACCTTTACATAAATTGACATGAAGGCCCTGATACAGTACACACCCTGTCACAAGGTCAAATCTCAAACTGGGTTTGTGTGTGTGTGTGTGTGTGTGTGTGTGTGTGTGTGTGTGTGTGTGTGTCTGTAGGTTATTTTGACCCCCAGAAGCCCCCCTTGCGAGGCGTCCAGTCGGGCCTCTCGGTGAGTATAACTGGGGTCCCCCTCTAGGGGTAGTTAGTGTGACGGGGAGGAGAGGTCGTGACCTCTCCTCCCCGTCAGGTTCACCATCAACAGTGGGAACACCTCAACGGAGAGTCATGGACCCACAGCAGTCTACCTCAAACACATGAGCACACTCCATATCAAACACGATCTGTGTGTGTGTGTTTACGCGTGCGTGCGTAAATGCATAAATGTTTGTGTGTGTGTGTGTGTGTGTGCATGCGTGCGTGCCTGTGTGCGTGTGTGTGTGTGTGTGTGTCTACAGGGCTCCTCTGGCTGGACCTCAGCGGTTCCTAGAGTTCAGGTAACAGATGAAGACCTTCCCTATCGCACCTCCTTGCCTCACTCCCTCCATCTCTCCATCCATCAGACTATAGACCATCCACACACTATATATGTACAGGGACATATATATACACACACTATATATGTAGAGGGACACATATGCATATACACACACTATATATGTACAGGGACACATATATACACACACTATATATGTAGAGGGACACGTGTGCATATACACACACTATATATGTAGAGGGACACGTATGCATATACACACACTATATATGTGCAGGGACACATATATACACACACTATATATGTAGAGGGACACATATACATATGCATATACACACACTATATATGTACAGGGACACATATACATATCAACCCGGTATCGCGCGATTTCGTGCTCATGCGCACAAACGTTAATCTGTGCGCATCGTGGCCCAGATCACGATTGTCCGACTTTTTTACTGCTGCACAGAACGAAATGTAAACCAATGCATTCTGAATGGGAGCGTTCTCCGACAATTAGGGTTAGGGTTAGGGAGGTGGTAGGGATGGGGTTAGGGTTAGGGAGGAGGTAGGTAGGGTTAGGGAGGTGGTAGGGTTAGGGTTAGGGTTAGGGAGGAGGTAGGGATGGGGTTAGGGTTAGGGTTAGGGAGGTGGTAGGGATGGGGTTAGGGTTAGGGAGGAGGTAGGTAGGGTTAGGGAGGTGGTAGGGTTAGGGTTAGGGTTAGGGAGGTGGTAGGGATGGGGTTAGGGTTAGGGAGGTGGTTAGGGTTAGGGTTAGGGTTAGGGTTAGGGAGGTGGTAGGGATGGGGGTAGGGTTAGGGAGGAGGTAGGTAGGGTTAGGGAGGTGGTAGGGATGGGGTTAGGGTTAGGGAGGAGGTAGGGTTAGGGTTAGGGTTAGGGAGGTGGTAGGGATGGGGTTAGGGTTAGGGAGGAGGTAGGTAGGGTTAGGGAGGTGGTAGGGTTAGGGTTAGGGTTAGGGAGGTGGTAGGGATGGGGTAGGGTTAGGGAGGAGGTAGGGTTAGGGTTAGGGTTAGGGAGGTGGTAGGGATGGGGTAGGGTTAGGGAGGAGGTAGGGTTAGGGTTAGGGTTAGGGAGGTGGTAGGGTTAGGGTTAGGGTTAGGGTTAGGGAGGTGGTAGGGATGGGGTTAGGGTTAGGGAGGAGGTAGGTAGGGTTAGGGAGGTGGTAGGGTTAGGGTTAGGGTTAGGGAGGTGGTAGGGATGGGGTAGGGTTA